>NC_134465.1:78500541-78809887 GCF_047948215.1 Lycorma delicatula
CGGGCTGCAAGATCCAGTATATGGCGTCCGTAGGTGTGAATCGTGTAGACTGATATTTATAAAATTAAATACGTTAACTTACGCTTGCGTGTGTATTTATGAATGTGTGATCTTTGCTGAAAAGGACATTTATTTTTTTAAATAATAACTATTCGCCTCTATCAAACCCGGCAAAAAATGTATTTCCATGTAACTCAACACAGTTCTTCGACTTAATAAATAAATAAAGAAGAAAATAATGTCTTCTTTATCCCCTTTTCAGTAAATAATTGCGGCCATTTTTCTACCGGTTTATATAACACAATTAAAAAGTTTTCTTTTAGAGTAACAATATTTACTAGATCGATGAATTTTTAATTTATACCGATTAAAAAAATATTTTATTCAAAGAAACCCTAAATCCTTTGCATCCCATCCGTTCAACGTGCATTTAAATATGTGCTCATAATTTTCATTTACTCCTTCCGAAGCGTGAATAATTTTGTTAGTATTTTTTATTTTTAGTATCTTAATGTAATTTTGTTAATATTATTTAATTTGTTTATATTTTAAATTAACAGAACTTTAATCGTTTGAATATTTTGTAACGCTGCTCTTTTCAAGGTTTTACCGCGGTTTCCTTTAATCCACCATCCAGGTGAATCCTGCGTCATTCAATTTTTAATTTTTTTTTGTCTGTTGAATTCCATACCTATTCGTTCTTGACACGACTGTGTGACTATGTACAGATCAGAATTATAGATTTTTTTATCGAATGGAATCGCCATTTTGTATCTTCAAGTTGTGAAACCTACTAGGTCGATTGTTTGTAGTAGAGATTTCACTATCGACAAACACTATTCTCGTGATCTTGAAAAACATTGCGACTCAATTGTGCCGGTAATGTAGATAATTATGCCGCTAAATAATAGGCGAAACGCATAGTACGATGAGTTGCGAGCTAGAGCTAGTTAAAATTCATCGATGAACCTCATCGTTTTCAAACGCTGAAGATGAAAACGTGCACGATAAAAAAACTGATCGTCTAGCATTCAATATTTTATTTAATCGATTCAACAAGAGTTTATAGCATTCAACTGTTTTGAATATATCTATTTATCACGGAATGAAGTACCTCAATTCTGTATTCCTACGTGCCCAAAAATACCTGAACTCCGTACTTACCCTAAAAGCATATAAAAAGTTAAAAGTAGTAGTACGCTTCACAGTGGATCTTCGAAATTTCAGTGACTGTATTTATCGGTAGTTTCCTCTGTATGAACTTATCTGTATAGAGCTGATATTTTGCGTCGACTAGAGAACCTTCTCGTGTTATATAATTAATCATTATGTTCGACTGCCCGTATAACGTTTGTAGAGTTGCGATTACTAATAGTTAAATATTTTAGCTCCGCTCGCACGGGACTCGGCCCGACAGGAGATGTGTGAGAAAAGTAATGAGACTGACTTTCTATTTATCAAAGTTTCTATTTTTTTTAAACAACAATATTCCCTTCAAAGTAATTCCCTTGGGCAGCTATACACCGGCGGAGTCATTGTTCCTACTCCTGGTAGCAGCGATGGAAGACTTCAACCGATAGGGCTTTTAACTGGTCGGTCACAGTCTTTTGAATGTTCTCCAGAGTTCCAAAATGATGTCCTTTAAGACATGTTTCAATTTTGGGAAAAGGAAAAAGTTACAAGGACTCAAATCAGGTGAATCGTGGGGGGGGGGGGTTGAGGAACCGCAGGAATGCGTTTTTGAAAAATTCCCTGACGGAAATGGCCGTGTGACACGGAGCATTGTCATGATGAAGCATCCACTTGTCGTCTTCCATGTCTGGTTTCACGCGAATCACTCTTTTCCTGAGCCTTTCAAGGATACCTTTGTAAAACACTTGGTTGACAGTTTGTCCTGGAGGAACAAATTCTTTACGCACGATACCCCTACTGTCAAAAAAACAAATCGGCACGGTTTTGATCTTTGATTTGCTCATTCGACATTTTTTCGGTCGAGGAGATGACAAAGTGTGCCAATCTTCGCTTTGTTTCAGTATCGTACTCAAATTTCAGGATTCATCACCTGTGATCACACGATTGAAGAATTCTTGGTCGTTGCCAATCCTCTCAAGAAGTTCAACGCACACGTTTCTTCGATTGTCCTTCTGTTCCGTTGTAAGGTTTTCAGCACCGATTTCGCATGTCCAAATCGTCTATCAAAATTTGATGTACGGTGAAAGTGATTAAATTTAACTGTACACTCATCATCCTTATTGTTAAACGACGTTCTGATAACACAAGAGCTCTCACACACTCAACGTTTTCGTCAGATTTTGAAGTTGAAGGACTCCCTGAGCAAGGTTGATCTTCAACGTGTTCTCGGCCTTCCAAAAATGATTTGTGCCGGCGGAAAACCTGTGCTCTTGATAAGCAATGTTCACCATAGGCCTGTTTCAACTTTTCAAAGGTCACACTCGCGGATTCCCCAAGTTTAACACAAAACTTGATCGCACAACGTCGCTCTAAATTCCGATGTTCCATTTTCGTAACACACAACAAAAACACTACTTCACTGGTCGCACTGTCAAAAATAATGTGTTAGCTGAACGTAGTTGAAACTCGTACTGAGCACGTGAAAGGGATGAATAAACCGGTCTAGCACAGACCGGTTGACACAGCGTTGCCAGATCGCTCGCAGTGTTGCTAATCTCATTACTTTTCTCGCACATCTTGTATGTAACCGCAAAATCGAATCCCGTTGCAAAACTGGTGATTTTCAGCTTCTATTGCACGTCTGGAGATTATCTTTTTTTTAAATCGAGTCTGCGGATCGAGAGGATCATGATTTTCGTGTCTGAATACAATAATTCATATTTCGGATTTAAAACCTTAAATTTTTAAGGAATTGTTTTTAATTAATATACCAGTGTAATGTAGTTTTATCATATTTTACATCTTATTCTTATTCTCATTCTTCGATTCTTCTAAATCTATGAAATTTTAAATCTTAAAAATTTATTTTACAAAAAGCTTCATATCACATAGTAAATGAACACAGTCTGATGTGAACACCACATACATGACTTCCTTGTACGCCTATTAAATTACATATACACATTTGTTTTTTTTAATGAAAAATACATAATTTTTTTCCATTATCTATATAATCTATATATATAAAAATATAATATATATATAAAAATGTTAAGTTCGTTTGTGTACGGCTTCAAAAACTCAAAATGTTCTGCACCGATTGAGCTCAAATTTTAGCACGATATATAACTCGCATAAAGATCGTTTTCATCTATTTTTAATAAATCTATCTTATCTATTTTTAATTTGTACAGTTTTTAATAAATAAGAGGCTAATAAATTATGGAAATGTAAACAAAGGAAAACCAATCAGATCAATGCAAGATGGCCGCTGTCAAACACAACGACCAATCACAAAGAGCCCGTATGGCCGTTGCCAATGTAAACAAAATCACAACCGATTAAGTAAAAAATCTCTTTGAATTATATTTAACAGCTAAAACATCTGTATTTTATTAAAAAAAAAACACCAAAACAAAAAGAAAAGCCACTAAGAAGGATGACTTACAGTAAATAAATTAAAACATCTGACTTTCTTATAGCCCAGATAGACTTAAGACTATGCAAACAAAAAAAGTCGAAATAACCAAATACACAGAAAATAATATATCTACATACTGACCAAAAAATCCTTTGTTAGGTTAGTTTTTTACATATATATGACCAAACAATCGTTTTTTGGTCATTTAGCTGCTATGTAAAAGCAAAGAACAAAATTCACAAATAGTAACACTGAAACCACACAACTAAGTACCTCCGAAACCACCGTTATGCATTGCTTCAGATGATATGAATGATTTATAGCGTATGAAAATGCCATGCCTGACCGGGATTCCAACTCGGAACCACCGGATTAAAGACCGAGACGGTTACCACTCGCGCCACGGAGGCCGGCAAACATATTCGTTAGGAGCCGAATAAAAACACGACTTACCAATATGGCGTTGTGTCTCAAACCAATTTTATACGGACTATAATTACTTTTAATACGCGAAACCCTTTGCAATGATTGAACATTAACTTAAACCTCTTCAAAAATTATTCCTTTTGAACTAAGCCGCATTTTGATATCATTGTTTTTCTATAACACGGCTGGAATTCTTTTCGTTTAATGATAAGAAGCGTTGTCGAAGACAATAACCGAATTCTCTTCTAAAGGACATAATACACCGCTAAACTATTTCTAAATAATTCAAGTCCGTGTAATTTTTTTACGAATCGCGTTTTTATCAAAATCTCATCTTTTTCTCAATTGACCTGCGGGGTTTTGTTTTCTTTGGAGACCGTAATTCATTAGTAGATTCATACTCGATAATCACGTTGTACACTGAAGCAGCACAACTTCTACTTACGTTAGCAGTTTATTAACATCTGAAATCAACGCCGTTTGATTATTCTGTAATTTGTAAGCATTACTCTGCTTTTGTAAGCATTAAAAATGATGTGTTTTTCGCACGATTTTTGCGGGCTGTGTAAAAAGCTCTTAAGTCTTTATATATAAAAATGTTAAGTTCGTTTGTGTACGCTTAAAAAACTCAAAATGTTCTACACCGATTGAGCTCAAATTTTAGCACGATATATAACCCGCATCAAAGATTGTTTTTATCTATTTTTCGCATCAGTCACATACCCGCGACCGCGAGAAAACAGTTTTTTTACGGTCAGCTGTGTACCAGTGACCGCGCCATCTGCCGGAAGCGAGGGGAACACTCGCCATACTAGCTAACGACAACCGCAGTAACATGTGAAACAATACCTGTTCCCAATTACATTGTTCATTAACAAAAAAAAAAAAAAAGTATCCACTTTAATCGAGGTACTTTTGTGTGATCGTGTCGTGATTGAGCTGTCTCTTTCACCAAGCTCTGAATTTATTAGAAAACGTCCAACAGTGGGATATATGTATTAATGACGCGTGCAACACTGCACATCCAAACCAAATTCGCGCATTATTCGCAATTATATTGACCGCTTGCTTCCCTTCATCTCCCACAGAGTTATGGGAAAGATATCGATCGCATATGGCTGAGAATATTTTGCATAGAGTACGCCTAGAAAATACCAATATGACCGTGGAATTTACAGAAGGTATTTACAACCAAGCGTTGATAAATATTGAAGATATTCATCAAGCGCTTAGCTATTGCAAATAAAGTTCTTAGTCGATCGGGAATGCCAGCACCCACCCGAGCTGCGATCGCTTCATTTGATGTGGATTTACGCCGTGAACAGAGTTACAACATCGGTGATCTTCAGTCATATGTCCGATCAAACATTCCCAAATTAACGCGTGAACAGAAAGGCATTTACGATCGCATAATGAAAATGATAAATGACGGAGTTGGGGGAACCTTCTTCTTGGATGCGCCAGGAGGAACTAGGAAAACATTCCTCATTAGATCGATTCAAGCAACGGTTCGATCAAAAAATGACAATTATCCTGTTGCGGAATATTAATCGGCCAAAACTCTGCAACGGCACGCGACTTGCAGTTAAGAAATTGACGAATAACGTAGTGGAAGCAACGATTTTAACGGGGCCTTTCAAAGGTGAAGATGTCCTCATTCCTCGAATACCCATGATCCCGACCGATACACCATTTCAATTTAAAAGATTGCAATTCCCAGTTCGATTGGCATTTGCAATCACAATCGAAAAAGCTCAAGGTCAATCTTTAGAATTGTGCGGTTTAGATTTAGATGCGGATTGCTTCTCACACGGGCAACTGTATGTTGCGTGTTCCCGAGTCGGCAAACCAGATAGCCTTTATATCTACGCAGACAGTGGAAAAACAAAAAAATATCGTATAGCCACAAGTATTGCAAAATTAAACTTCTATGAAACGTACGCTTTGTTTTGTTTCTCTTTTCTCATCCACGCAAACACAATGTGCCACAGCGAAGCGTGGCGGGTAGAGCTAGTTTTTCATATTTATTTTTATTGCTATATTAAATTATTTATTATTTATCGTAAAGATTTTTTTACAATCATAGATTAATAATTATTAATAAATCAACATATTAAATTTAAAAAAAAAAGAAGGGCGGTGAAGTCTGATTCGAACCGAAGTGCCTTCTCTTGTAAGATCCAAATATTTCATCAATTAAAATTTTATTCGGGTATAACTCTGGAACCGATGAAAATAAATTCCGCTTATGATACATCGTTGAAAAGCTCTCATGAGGGCTTATTACTGCAGTTATGAAAAAGTTCAAAATCCAATTTTTTTTTGTAATTTGGGCTTTTTTTAAACACTTTTGGTTTAGTCGATTCCAATCAAAATGGGCGGTGCACAACTAGTTCTTACAGCAGTCCTAAATTCAAAATGTCAACATACTACGGCTAATCGTTTTTGAGTTATGCGAGATACGTACGTACAGACGTCACGCCGAAACTAGTAAAAATGGTTATTTCCGTTGAAATCTGAAAACCTAAATTTTTCGCAATCGCAATACTTATTTTATTTCGTTCAATAAAGAAAATTAAGTTTTTTTACTATGTGATATGAAGAAACGTTTTGTGGAATAAATTTTAAAAACTTAAAAGAACTATTGAAAGAATAACATTATATGAATTAGCAACGTGGTTTTACATCCTTGAGGAAGGAATTCCCTGCAACAACTATTTTATGCTTTGTAAAAGCATATGCCTTTACAATCTTAAAATTATTTGTAAGTTTTTATAATATTATTTTAGTTCCAATATTTGGATTTTACCATTATTATTTTTATTTTTTTTCTAAATCGACACCGGTCTTTGTTGAACCACGGTAAGTAGTTTTACTTGCTTGCATTTCTTTTCTTTTTGTTTCTAGTTCTCGCCTTTACTGGGTCCATTGTGTTGTTATTTTCCTTTGTAATCCTTGATACGCTTCGAGTTTTTCTCTGAACATCTGTGATTTCATGTTTTCCTGTCTTAGCTTCTTTTAAATCATCTTTTACCGTTTGAACCGCTTAGTAGTTTTCTTTTTATTGCCGTCGGTCAAAAGTTTTCTTAGTCGTTTGTTTTCGTCTGTTCTCATCGAGCGTCAGTAGAAGTCAAGTCTGCGTTTTCTAATAGCGTCTGATGGTTTTGTTTACCTTCTCGTAAAGTTCGTCGTTTTTCCATAGCTTCCGATCGTCTTCTGCTTTTCTGGGTCCTGGTATTTTCCTTAATAGTTTTTCAGATTTCCGATCTCCACGGCGGATCGGTAGCGCATCTCGGCCTTTCATCTGGAGGTCCCGGGTTCGAATCCTGTCAGGCGTTGTATTTTTCACACGCTGTAAAGTTCCATTTCCATATCCCCCGCACAAGCGTCAAGCTTATATAACGAAATCAAGCCAAAAAGAATAAAATTGTGCTTATTTCTCCGGTCTAAGGTTGTGGATTCGGCCGCGTAAAATATCTCGGTTCTTACTACCGTACTACCGTTCTGTAATTATTCGGTTTCCCCGTTCTTGAAATTCGTTTCTTGATATACACGTATATATATATATATTTTTTTTTTTTTTGGTCATACTATAGGTTTTTATGAATTTTGTGATCCAGATTTTATTGAGTTTGTCTTATCCATCGGGCCGGTGTTATTTCTGTGAGATTCTTGAAGGTGTCAGCTCTTGATGTTACCGTATCTTGTGCTACGACGTTCGGCGTGTTTTTTATGAGCTCTGTTTTTTAGGCCCGTTTTTCCGATGTGTTCCTCCATCGTGTTGATTTGTTTCTAAATCTTATGCTAGGATTGTAAGAAGGTCTGCAAATGTTAAGCGATCTATCAAGATGCTAATTTTCTTTTCTTCACACTGTTTTAGCCGTTTCCAAATTACTTTTTCTAATACTGCATTAAACCTTGTCTTACACCCGTTTGGGTTTTGAACATTTCTGACGGTTCTCTCTTTAAAGTTCTTTTTTTTGTTTCGTCCCTGTCGGTGTTTACTTTATAAGATTAATTAGTTTGTTGTCTACTTCAGAATCTGCAAGGGTGTTGAAAAGGGTTTATCTGCCTATCGAGTCATGGTTTCTTGAAATCTACAAAGGTTACTAGAATATTTTTAATTTGATTGTTTGTATAGTCAGAGGACTGTTTTCAGATTAAGTATCTGTTCTGCGCATGATCTATCCTTTTTAAAGCCGCTTTGATATTTACAGGACTAGTTGTTTCTTTAACTAGTGTAGCATCATTTGGATAGAATCATATATATCACTGGTTACAGAGAAATGCTTCTGTAGTTGTTGAAATTTATTTTTGTTTTACTCCTATTAACTATATTATTGTTTTTCTGGACAATCGATTCAAATGGTGTGCAGAGTTTTGATTTTTTTTAATGAAAACTTGTCATTGTATAAAAGAAATTTTTGTGATGAAATTCATACATTTTTATTTATTTTTTGTTAGGGTATTTTTATTGATATTATACATTTTTTTAAACAATTTTTGTTTGTATTTAGAAATGTTTTTATTTTAATTTTCAAGATAACATGAAGAATTACATAGAATTCAGCGCAGTATATTAAGGTTCTAAAGTTGTTCTTTTGCACATATCATCTCTATCTCGATTACATTAGTGAGAGGAGATAGCAAGTGTAAGGGAGTGTAGAACCTGACAAAAAGAAAGTAATTTTTTTTTTATTAAGGTTACTTCCTATGGGGCTCGCATTCCCCCTGTGGATTGACCTTTTCTTATTTCTAGCCTCTTACTTTATTTATTGTTAATGTATTTTTTTAGTGATACTAGATATTCAGATATTGTGATACTTGTCGAATAAATTGTGTGCCCCTTAATATAGTTTCCGAGGTCTTGGGCAAGGTATTAAATTATTCTGATCTTCCAATGAACGTATTGTCCATTTTTTTGGTCCGGTTTTTTATTATTAAATTTGGATGATTGTTTGATATTCGTCTTTTTTTCCTATCGTGCATACTAGATATTTTTTCTGTTCATGGGTTTCTCAAAAAACATAAAAGTACTGGTTATGCAAAAAAAAAAATTTTAACGGTTTTCTGGAGGTGTACAAATCATAATTTAGTTACTGTTTTTTAAATAATAAACATTTTTTTAAAAAATGTTATTACATTCATTACGTATATTATGTTTTTATTGGTTTGTTAGGCCACTTATTTAAAGTAGAAGCAAAAGTTTTGTATTGCATAAATTAATGAGACGTAAGTTTAGATTAAGTAATAAGATTATTTTAATTAATGAATATTGAAGATGTGTACTTTTTTGTTGAATTTGATTAGGTATTAATTTAAATTTTTAATTTGTCTGTGTAGAAATATTTGAATTAATACCCGTTGAGTGTTAAAGAAGAATTCAATAAAAATAATTAACTGTTACTTCTTTTCTTGTTAACTTTTATAATATTTGTTATTATATAAAGTGTAAAAAAATATTTGTTTATTCAAAAAGTGCTTTTATCAATTTTAATGCAGTTTATTTACAAATAATATAACTTATTTATTAATTGTTTTATTTATGCATTGTGTCATATTTTCAAAAACTAAGATTATTATAGAATTGTATGGTTGTATGTATTAGAAGGTTGGGTTTTACCCTATAATTGCTTCAGCACCATTTTGTACAGCCTTCAGGTTGGAGTCCCACAGATAACTCACAAGACTGAATCCACCCATCAAATTGTACAAATCCAAAAGATTCAACCCCTCAAAATGTTTTGAGTGCAAGTAAATACATAACTGAACAACTAGTCAAAAGTCCAGACCAGGAAGGAAAGAAGAAGAATTATTTAAGTATGAAAGGATATTCCATGATGATTTCAGAGGATGTAATTATTTCATGATTAAAGGGGAAAACTGAAGAATGAAATAGGAGTTCTATCTATTCTCACAGACACTATGGAATGAAACAAATAATTCTGTTCAAAAGAATACTTAAAGATCCCCTCTCTAGGCTCCATCATGCCCACAAGTAGTTGTTTGTTATATGCCATGTATGAATATGCTCAATATTTCTTTCAAACATCATTAATGTGTTAATGGTAACAGTTGGCTCAATCTTTTTCATATAACCTAACCTTTTACATATACCATTAATCTTTTTTGTACATAGCAAGTGGGGGTTGTATTACATTCTGTATGTGCAATGGGTTTAAGTACCAAAAATAATTACTCCTCAGTTTTTCTCTGCAAAATTGATTTTTTTTTACTGGATTTGCATATTTTTAGAAGCAAAAGTGTGAGAAAGGACATTATGCTTCCATTGCTTTGCTTTTACTAAATTACTGACTTGAGTAAACGTTTTTCCCACTAGTATTAAAATAAAATAAAAATAAAAAAATTTTTACAGAAACAAAAAATCATTCTATCAATGAGTTTTTAAATAATAATAATTAAAAATTTTAATTAAATAAATTTTCTTTTAATGCATGTAATTTTTGTGCGTACAAGTCTCCATTGTTTGGTGTTAGTGGTTTCCACTGGTACATTACAAGACACTCGTATCATGTAAGCTTTCGTTTCTTCTAATGCTGACTTGTCAATCATTGAAAAACTATTTGTGAGTTTTATATTCAAGTAGGGTGGTAACAGTCACCCGGGACCGGTATGAATTTAATCTTTAGAATTACTCAGTATAAAATGAAAAAATAAATGAGGTGCAGAGATGAAAACTCACTGTAAATGCTCATGCAGGACATTGTATATTTTTATTAGTATCCAACCTGTAAACATGCATGTGTTTTTGTAATGGTTAAGTTGTTTATTTTGTAGTTATTTATTTATTTAGTATTTTCACTTGTGCACACAAATACACATGCACACACACACACACACACACACACACACACCCACATATATATTCTTTTTTTAAAGTCAATTTTAAGACTCAAGATGCGATTTCTCGCATCTTCAGTTGATTCAATCTTTTAATTGTTTACATAAAATTACATACACACCATTAACAGAATAAATTCTTGATAAATACGTAAAACAGAATCTGCGAAAACCTTCTATCTATTCTATCTATTTTTTATCATTTTTTTTTTTTTTTATAATAACCATTTCTTTGTTTAATTTATATTTATTTTCATTATATTAAAATGAAAAATAAATTAAACAAAGAAACGGATATTATAAAACAAATCTGACTTGTTTGTTAGATTTGTGCCGTTTTTTGGTCGGTATGGAGTGATGTTTAATTTATGAATGGCAGTGAACAGTTTAAATGAATGTTTTAATTTAAAGAATAAAAATAGAATGAACTTTATTTAAATTTAAAATGGCTGCAGTGTTTGGTCAACCTACATTGAAAATATCTGTAATTAATTTTTTTTAGAACTGCATTGTTTTATGCAATGTATTGCGATTAAATATGTTAAATTATAGTATTACTCGCTTACTCTTTGCAGATTTATTTTTTAGCGGTAAGTTATTACGGTATCGTTTTCTTTCTGAAATATTTTCAGGTAAAATTAAATTTTTAACTGGCAGAACTACTAACTATATCTGTTATTTTTTATGTACGATTATAATTTTAATTTTTTATAGGTATACAAAAAACCTTTCTGCCGATAAAATCAATTTAAGTACTTTTAAAGGAGAAGGCGAATTAACAAAATTAGAATTAGATGAAACAGTGTTAACCGAATTACTTGAACTACCGTCATGGGTTAGACTTACATCAGCATGGTGTAACAAAGTGTCGTTTCGTATACAATGGACCAAACTGAAGACTGTACCTATATATCTCGTAAGTATTATTTTAATTGTTTATTTTTAATTATTTCTGTTTTTCGTAATTTAATCTATTTTATTTTTTATTTAATCTAATTAACTACTCTTTTTTGCATGCATAAACAAATTGTACTCCATCCTCGCATCAGTAATATTGCTGTAGATAATAAAAGGAGACATCATGTAAGAAACGAAGCGATAAGGGAGAAATAAGAATGTAAGACTTGGAATCGTCAGCTAAAAAGAACAAATTGAAATAGGCTGTGTAAATTGAGTAACTATTATTGCACTCAAATTGATAATAAGCAGAAGATAATTGAGAAAACTAATATTAGATGGGTTAGCTGAGTGTCATAGCATAAAATAATAGTCTTACCTAACTAATAGAAAATGCCTGACCGATAATTTTATGTAATGCTTTTCTTAATTGACTTCCTTGTTTTCTTAAGGGTGTTAGGCGGTTTAATAAAAAAAATTACAATTTTTAATACACACTTTGAAAACAGAGTGTATCAGTAATGTGGATATTACAATTTGTAATCAAATACATAACACCTGATTCTAACACATGTTTATTTTGCTTATCAATGTATAAATTACTACTACTACTATAAAAAAAAATATATGTGGTTGTATTGGTTATAATATAAAAGCATTCTCAGAGGCAAGGTAAAACACCAAGTAACATTTATGGTTTATGAGTGCAGAAAAAAAAAAAAAAAAATATATATATATATATATGTTGATCAAATTGATTTACTTACTCACTAATATCAAAATTAAACTATATTGTTTTGTTTTAATGCATGTAATAAAAAGTAAGTTTGTCATCGTTATTAAATACTTATCATGACTATGTACATTCCCTTTGAAGTAGAATATATTTTTTACAGCTCCTTAAAAAGTCAGGACAAGTTTTTCAGGACAGAAAAATAGGCTGTTCAGATAGATCATTGTTTGGCACCCATAAGTATGAATCATGTGAACTGATATTTGTTACAGTTAAAAATATCAATTTATCTGTGTTTTTATATAAATGAAATTGCAGCCTTTTCTGCAAACAGTACTTGCTTATTATTATTATTATTATTATTATTATTATTATTTAAAAAAAACAATATCCACCTCTTAAAAAAAGATAAAAGAACTTCTTTTTTGTAACTCAGCGCAGTATTTTAGTAGTTTACAAAATATTCTGCTTCTGTTACCATCTGTAAGAAATTACCGACCCATTTTAAACATCTTCCCACCGATTTATCTGAAAAAAACCCTAAAACATTTTTATAATCATTATTACTCTGCTGATGAGAGTTTAGGTAATATATTCTTAAAAAATCCTGAAATCTCTGTGTCATAACGTGTACTTATATATTTGCTCAATTAATTTTCATTAATAACTATTGAATTTTTATTTGTTTTGTAGTTATCTTTGTATTGTATACCTTTGTTTTGTAGTTATTTAGTATCTTCATGTATTTAATTTAATGTTATTTCATGTGTTTATATCTTAAATAATGAATACAGACTTAAGATTTTACAATAATTTCCCTTGATTCATCCAAGCAAATATTGCGAGCAGTTCCTTTATTTAATTTATGTAATGGTGTATCTTCCCCATCTTGATGTGCTCTATTTAGTTTATTATTATGTAGCGATCAGAATAAAATATCGGTTGATTTATATTTATTTATGTTTAATCTATACGATTGAATTTTTTCTTGGTTATATTCAACTATTAAAATGAAAGTCAGGACATGTGTTTTCAGAATATTGTTTAATTTTAATTCTTTAGATTACTGATCGTAAAATGTAATAAAAAACAACAATAAAAATGTACTCATAACAAAATAAAACTTACTACGTGTGATCTTAGACTAATTTTTGATTGGGTTCATTATTTTCTCATGTAATTTCATCGTTTTTTTAAGTATCGCTTAGGTAGTAAATTATTATTAATATGTTTAGGTACATTTTTTAGAATTTAATTTTTCTTTACTTTTTTATTATTGTATTTTATCGTATTATTATTTTTTAAATATATATTTATTTTTTCACGTCAGGTTTTAGATGAGGTCCAGATAGAGGTCGAAACATGTGAAGAGTTACGGTCAATGTCATATCAACAAGGTCTTTCATCGCTTGCAGCCGGTAACAATACAAAATATAGTTTTATTAATAAAGTCATAGACGGTATGACTATTCACGTTAATTCAGTACTTATTACGTTTAGAAGTCCTGCTTTTACCGCTAAAGTACAGGTAATTATATGTTATATTTAGATAATTATTTCTTATTAAATCACTTGAAATGGTTTTTATCAGTTTGATTTCGGATGGAATTTGTTACGTCTTTCGGGTCTACTGTGTAAATCTTTATTATGTCTTTTTTATTAATTAAGTCAAGCGTCTTCCATCATTCACATTGTTTCAACATTTATAACGTAAAAGAATCTTTGTTTCCTCAATCAGTAATGTAGTAGATTAGTAGATTAGTAGATAATAAACTAGTGAGCTTAGTTATTGTTTTATTTTATCTCGTTTACGACCAATTTGTAATATATTGTTGCGTGTTTTACGGCTCGATCAGGATATTGAGAAGTTGACAATTTATAATGTTTATATAATTACAATTTATCGGTTTAAAATGTTCATAATTACAACCAGACAAATTAATAATAACAATGGTGGTAAATACAATAATTATAATAATAATTGACAATAATAAAACAATTAATGAACACAAATATTGATATAGTAATAACAACTACAATAATAATCAGGATAATAGTAGTAAATGATAATAATATTACATGTCAATAACAACAAATCAAACAACAAATTTTATGACATAATGCATAATCAAAACAGTAAGTATGATGTAAAAACAGAGCAAAATACATAACGTAATTAACATGAATAACAATCAAAATATTACACATCAAATAGTGATACATAGTAAATAGTAGATAAGTAAATATAGATTACACACAAGACAGAGTTCAAAATAAATAATCGTTCGGAATTTATTCCAAGTAGATAAATATAAAACTAGACCCATTAACAAAAGAAACCGCTAGTCTTAACCCTTTTTAACCATTAGTATGGAATTAACAAACAATCTTATAGCGTTCACTTGCAAATACCTTTGCTATCTACCCTTACAGTTTATGAATGAAGTCTATTGTATTATTTCTTTCACGTACACACTTATAGTTTTTTTGTAACTCACTGATAATATTTCTTGTATACTTGGGATTTACTTGTGGCATTAGCTTACTTGTATTGAACTGGATTCAGGACTCTCCTCGCTGGCCCGCTATACGGATCTTGTTACAATATCTTTTTTCTAAAGGAACTGGATCTGCTTCTTCTAGTTTAGTCAAAAGAAACTCAAAAAGGCCTTAAACTCAAAAAGGCTTTAAACTCAAAAAAATTCACATCCACAAATGAATTATTGGAATGGGTTTAGAAAAATGTGTAGGATAAAAGTGTGCCCTAGCATACATAGCGAATAAGTGTTTAATTTGTTTATCAAGGAGATTTCCTGATTTTTCGTTGATGATTTTGATTTTTTTTAAATTTTACTTGAAATTTTAGCTTTAACAAAAGAATCCACAAGGATTCCTGGTGTGGTTTATAAAGTCAAAGAAAATAACTACGAGTACACCGTTAAACATTCATTACCTAAAGCAGTAATGACAGCTACTAAACCTGTACATACAGTCTTAACACAATCAGAACTACTGAAACGCTGCTTACATGGGAAAACTCAAAACCCAAATGAAAGCTTTAACGGCTGCATATGGCAAATGGTACAAAAAACTGTTTTTGTAGGACTCAAAACCCTTCAACTTTGTATAACAGATGCTGTAATTTGTTTTAATGATTGTTCCATTTCTAAAGTTATTGTTTTACAAATTAAGCTCAGAAAATTTATGATAGATAATTCAAAAGATTTGGACTGAAAAAGGATTGAAAAATTTGAAAAAGATCCAACAGAATTATACAAAAAGAGGAGAATTGTAGAGAGATTAGTAAAAAGAAAAAGGGGGCTACTGCCCTGGTGGATTTTAGAGCCTAGTAATTACAATTTTCATTAAATTTTAAACGCTCTTTTACTGAAATTTGATTTTTGTAACTTACACTTTTCTCAAGAACAGAGGGGAACAATTAACTTTTTGTGCATGCGTAGCACCATATTTAATTGATGTACTATTGTTACAAACATAAAGTGAAAACTGGTAGAATAAAAAAATTAAACGGTCGCTGCTTTTATGTAAAAATTAATACATACATTTTTTTTAGAAATTTAACTAGTACACTAGTTAAATTATAACATTAGTAAGATTATGTATAAATTTCAAGCCCATAACTCCTAGTAGTTTTCTAAAATGTTGGTTTCTAATTTATATTAAATCTGCTAATTAACACTGGAATGCTAAAACGGGAAAACCTCCTTCAAATTAAGGAAAAACTTTTAGTTTTTCGCCAATAATGGCTTTATTTTTTATCGCATGTAAAAATAAAATGTACCAATAAATAGCTGAGGAAAGTTTGTTTAAAAAAACCTCCCAGGTACCTTTTTTCTACGAGAAAACTTAGGGCGCCAGCAAATTTTACAATAAGCACCAGCTTAGCCTTCTTTTTTAATTTAAATATATTGATTTATTAATAATTATTAACCTGTGATTGTAAAAAAAATTGAAAAATTAAATTAAAAAAAAAAATATTTAAAAAATCAGAAGTTATTAGTGAAATAAAATTTTATGTACTTTTAAAAATGTGTATATGTAATTTAATAGGCATTATTACGTATGTGTAGATTTGGTGAAACATCTGATTATTTAATATTAATTGAAGATTATAATTTAGAATTGTATTATTTTTGGATTTCGTAGTTTAATTTTATTTAATTACTCAGGAATTTCTGAACTCATTAAAGGTAACTACAAAGCGACTGAAAAATAGACCCTCACTAGAACACATATACACTGAGACATAGATGCCTGATATTTAATAAATTGCAAAAAATTCTTATCTTTTAGTTCATTATTCTTCTGATATTATCGGACAATATTATCCCTAAGTCAGAGTTGATCATTTTATTTATTTGTTTTTTGTTGCCAATCATTTAATTGCTCTTTGGTTTGATTTCATGTAAGATTGTTGAATTAATAATTGTATAAATATTTGATGTTAATAAAAACCAATATTTCAACAATTGTATAACTGTCTACTTTATTAAAGAATTGCAGATTCGTTTCTCACTTTCAAATGAAATAAGTTTAAATGTGTATATGTAATTTAATAGGTGTACAAGGAAGTTATATGATGTCCACATCAGATGTTTAATTTTACATGCGATTAAAAATTAAGCCGATGTTGGCAAAAAACTAAAAATCTTTCCTTAATCTGTTAATTAAAAAATTAAATAGTTAATCATTCATATCTGTTTGGCACACTTTTATTCTACATATTTTTTTGAACCCATTCCAATAATTGCTGTAGTAAATTTTTTTGAGGTTAAAATCTCTAATGACTCAGCTATTCCAAAGTTTTAAATTTCACAATATTGTGCAACATGAACACAAGCAACAAAAAATAATTAAAATGTTTAAGTAATTTATCTTCTAATTGAAAAAAATAAATATTTAACAAAGAAATTATAATGGAACACTATTAAAATCTTTCTTATTGACATTAGTAAATTAACTTAATCATTTAGTAATCATTAATTAATCATTTAGTAAACTTATACCAGAAAAATAAGACAGAAACTAGTGAATGCTGGTCAATAGAATTTTTTTTTTCTCGTGTGTATAAATATTGTTTTAATAATAACATTCTATTTGTTAAAGTATTTACTTGTTCTCTTTTTTTTTGTTAATGTTCAGAGCATTATAAATTTTTGTTTCTATTTTACTTTTATGAATTTTATTAAAGTATTGAACAAAAAATAATTTCTTTTGTATTATAAAAGGTATTTCTATGTTATTTTTCATTGTACTATGGACATTAGTTCTCAAAAAATATCAATTATGTTGGTATTTTAATAGTATTAGCATACATTTAACTACATTTGTTTATTATGGGAATAGGTTCATTAAATCGGGCTTTGCCTATTGTTATTTTACTATCAAACCTTTCAGATTTTAGGATTGCTACTTCCAGAAACGTTCCAAGTGTTTGTAGAATGATCAGATTGTAAGTAATGCTATTTAGGACCTCAGAGAATTTTTGTATGAGAGATTTCTTTTTTCTAAATGTTAACCAAAATCTTATTTTTTTAATTTTTTTTTTCTTTAATTGCTGAATATTTCTGAATTTTCAAGTTATTCAAAATTTAATACATATGACAATCATGAAATGAATTGTAATTTATTTCTGATTTTTTTTCAGATATTAAGAATAACTGTTGAATCGAAAACACCAAAATGGCAGAGTGGTGATTTAAGACTAACAAGATTAAAAGATGCAAAAAGAGATCAGTTGATGATATTTAAAGAATTAGAATGGCAAACTTTAAGAATAGAAGCTAGTTCAATTAGTGATAAAAATCTTCCACCATTACGATTATTAACTAATCGTACAAGATGTCGGATTACAATAAAAAAGCGCCTTTCAGGTACATTTATATTTATAAAAGATTCCTTGTAGTTTGATTATTAAAACAATTTAAATCGTTTTTACACCCATCTTTGATGTAATTATTTTTGCAGATTGCTTCGTTATCGGTTGTCGTTTGTTATTAATACTTGATGATTTATTATGGGTCTTGACTGATTCACAGTTAAAAGCTGCATTACATTTTATCGATTCATTATCTGGTTTAATACAAAAGGATACAGAAGTTACTAGGAAAAAGAAAGCTGCTAGAAAATTAGAGGTAACAATAATAATTTATGTATCAATTTATTATATATTTATGCATTAATTGTCAGTTTTTCTGTTCTTCTTCAATGCCAAAGAATACTATTGCGTTTGTCAGAAATATGAATATCATTTTACTAGTTGTAGTTTGTGATAAACATAAAAATAAAAATTTGATATTTTTGATTGAATGAGACCAGAAGTGGAGATATCCAAAATTCTTTAAAAATTAAGGCTATTTTGCATTTTTGAAGATTCAAGTTATATTTATGAATATATTTCTGCTTCGTAAATTTTGGCAGAGCAAGTCAAAAGCTTTTGTTGGAAAAGAAGAGGTAAATGGGTGTTTTTGAGATTGTAAACATACCAATGCAAATGCAACCATTAAAAATTAAGGTATTGGAATATTAAGGACTGTTCTATTTTCTGGATTTATCTGCCTATGTAATCATTTATTAGTTATATTGTGTAAGGATGAAGACAAGTATTAGTTTGGGGAGATAAGTGTCTCCTGATCAAAATGGAACAGGATACTCAAGAATTATTATTTTAAGAAAGTTATTTGAATTTTGAAAATTATGTCTGTTCTTTCATTTTTCATGGAATGAGAATAAGTTGGGGTACAGAATGTGTAGGATGAAATAAGGACAATGAATATTGAAAATTAGTAGAGAGAAGGTCGAAGATCAACATGTGTGGAGGCAATTTTTGAGCAGGAGGATACGCCTCACTAAAGACTGTAGAGTAGGTATTGTTAGCTCTTGATCTAAAGAGGAGTTATGTCTGATAAAATTTGAAAATTAGAAAATACTTAGAATTTATTTACAAAAAATTTACCTAAAATCTGAAACTATGTGGCAATTTTGATTGTTATCACTAGACACTAGAAGTAGTATTTGTAGATTTAATTATGTAGAATACTAGCTTGCTCATCTAGCCAGAACCTGGATCCTTGGGCTCAGGTCAGTGTAGGTGAATACTGGAGCCAACTCAGGGGCTCATTGGAGCCAGCCACGGGGCAAATTCCCAGTTTGCCAGAGGGACTGGCTCCCTGGACACCTGCAAAGTTTACTTCAGTCACCATTCCCATCTACCCAGAGGGCTCCACCCCCTAGACCCCACACTGTACATCATCCTCATGGTCATAAGAATAATACTGATAAATAATAATTATAGTATTCAGGCTTTATAGAAATATGATAAAGAAACTAAATGACGAAAGATAGAATAATAGTAACTATGGAAACTAAAGTACCTTTTATGACAAAAAATTCATAGCTTATTTCTTTGCCGTGGTGGCAGAAATATAATAATGAACTAAAAAAAGTAATTTATTTTTTCCTTAATGAATATCTTTAATTCACAACTTCACCCTTCTTGGGGGTGGAAAAATAATGAATATTTTTAATATCTTAACCTTCAAGGGAGCTAGGGCCTTTGTCGATGGCTTAAAACTTTCCCTGGGGTAATACAAATGTATCCTGCGAATTTGAAAACAATCGGTTGGTTGATTCTCATGTGATGCGATAACAAACAGACAAACTTTACTTATTTATATACACATTTCCGAATAGGGGCATATTATCTGTTAGATCGAGAGTGTACCTGATGCATGCAAAAGTTAGCCCTCAATCTACTAACAAATACCCTGTTTGAATTTTGAAAATTGGAAGATTGTTTGCATAGATATAAGAGCATTCCATTGCACCTCCAAAAACAGTGCCTCAGGGACACCCCATTTGTTACCAGTTGATGGTGATGATTGGTTTAGCCTCCTACAAGGTGCTCGCATACCTCACCACTCTAGCCTCACATGCAGTCCCCAGGGGAAGCCCATTATTGTTAAGCAAACATTTTTTAAATTTATTTAAGTAAATTTAATTCTATAATTTTTGTAATATTATTCGTTTGATTGATTTGAATCATTCAGTTCAAACCCAACTCACACAGTGATAGAGACTCACAGTTCATTAATTCAATTCATTAAAATTTGTGCTTCATCCGGCAAATCTCCACTACTATTATATTTATACTCGTACATATATATTTTTAATTTTTTGGGGAATTTTCAAGATGAAATATATCTAAAAACCTTCTCAGTTATCCCAAGAAACACAGGTAAAAATTTGGTTGCAATTGATCGAGTAGTTTAGTTTGTTTATCTCGAACAAACAAAACCCCTTTCTTCTTTATATAATAGTATAGATATGGCTTTATTAGGTTGTGATGGCCATCCTGAATTGGAGGTTTCAGATTTTTAGGTTTAGATTTAGATTTTTCTAAGTAAAGTGGTTTCAGTTGGGATTGCCTAACTACAGTTTCTTACATTTTTTACTCTTGTTCCAAAAACACTTAAAAATACATTTTTACTTGTTAATTTTTAATTTACTTATTTTATTGTATACACTATTTCCTTAGTGTCTCCTAAGGATGATTGTCAATCAAAATGGTAATTTAATTTTAGATTATATGTAAAATTTTTGTATTTTAAAAGTTTTATTGATTTACAATTTTCTTCTTATTTATTGTTTCTTTCAAAAAAGATATTTATTTTTAATTATTTATTATTTTTTATGTCTTATTTTAATAACAGCGATTCTTTATTAACATATAATTATGTTAAATAGTACATGGTAAGTAGCACTAGCTACTTATCTCAGTACTATAATGGTACATAGTGTCCTTTCTTATTGGCTACATCACTTATTATTAACTGAAAGACAGTGCTTTATACCTTTGAAAAGAACATTGAAATGTATCAAAGAATAAATGTTGAAAAAAATTTGATTTGGTTTCTTTTACCTCCGATGTAAATAATAAAGTTGTAGCAAACCTATTTTCGTTTTAGGTATGGTGATATATTTCTTAATTTAAATTTTTCATCTAGTTATGTCCATTTGCCATATAAGAGATGGTAATTTTGTTCTTTTAAGTTATATTTTTAATATTGTATTTCTTTTTCTTTTTTTTGTCTTCAGTCATTTGACTGGTTTGATGCAGCTCTCCAAGATTCCCTATCTAGTGCTAGTCGTTTCATTTCAGTATACCCTCTACATCCTACATCCCTAACAATTTGTTTTACATATTCCAAACGTGGCCTGCCTACACAATTTTTTCCTTCTACCTATCCTTCCAATATTAAAGGGACTATTCCAGGATGCCTTAGTATGTGGCCTATAAGTCTGTCTCTTCTTTTAACTATATTTTTCCAAACGCTTCTTTCTTCATTTATTTTCCGCAATACCTCTTCATTTGTCACTTTATCCACCTATCTGATTTTTAACATTATCCTATAGCACTGCATATCAAAAGCTTCTAATTTTTTATTCTCAGATACTCCGATTGTCCAAGTTTCACTTCCATATAAAGCGACACTCCAAACATATACTTTCAAAAATCTTTTCCTGATATTTAAATTAATTTTTGATGTAAACAAATTATATTTCTTACTGAAGGCTCGTTTCGCTTGTGCTATTCGGCATTTTATATCGCTCCTGCTTCGTCCATCTTTAGTAATTCTACTTCCCAAATAATAAAATTCTTCTACCTCCATAATCTTTTCTCCTCCTATTTTCACATTCAGTGGTCCATCCTTGTTATTTCTACTACATTTCATTACTTTTGTTTTGTTCTTGTTTATTTTCATGCGATAGTTCTTGCGTAGGACTTCATCTATGCCGTTCATTGTTTCTTCTAAATCCTTTTTACTCTCGGCTAGAATTACTATATCATCAGCATATCGTAGCATCTTTATCTTTTCACCTTGTACTGTTACTCCGAATCTAAATTGTTCTTAACATCATTAATGGCTAGTTCCATCTAAAGATTAAAAAGTAACGGAGATAGGGAACATCCTTGTCGGACTCCCTTTCTTATTACGGCTTCTTTCTTATGTTCTTCAATTATTACTGTTGCTGTTTGGTTCCTGTACATGTTAGCAATTGTTCTTCTATCTCTGTATTTGAACCCTAATTTTTTTAAAATGCTGAACATTTTATTCCAGTCTACGTTATCGAATGCCTTTTCTAGATCTATAAACGCCAAGTATGTTGGTTTGTTTTTCTTTAATCTTCCTTCTACTATTAATCTGAGGCCTAAAATTGCTTTCCTTGTCCCTATACTTTTCCTGAAACCAAATTGGTCTTCTCCTAACACTTCTTCCACTCTCCTCTCAATTCTTCTGTATAGAATTCTAGTTAAGATTATTGATGCATGACTAGTTAAACTAATTGTTCTGTATTCTTCACATTTATCTGCCCCTGCTTTCTTTGGTATCATTACTATAACACTTTTTTTGAAGTCTGACGGAAATTCCCCTTTTTCATAAATATTACACACCAGTTTGTATAATCTATCAATCGCTTCCTCACGTGCACTGCGCAGTAATTCTACAGGTATTCCGTCTATTCCAGGAGCGTTTCTGCCATTTAAATCTTTTAATGCCCTCTTAAATTCAGATCTCAGTATTGTTTCTCCCATTTCATCCTCCTCAACTTCCTCTTCTTCCTCTATAACACCATTTTCTAATTAATTTCCTCCGTATAACTCTTCAATATATTCCACCCATCTATCGACTTTACCTTTCGTATTAAATATTGGTGTACCATCTTTGTTTAACACATTATTCGATTTTAATTTATGTACCCCAAAATATTTCTTAACTTTCCTGTATGCTCCGTCTATTTTACCAATGCTCATTTCTCTTTCCACTTCTGAACACTTTTCTTTAATCCACTCTTCTTTCACTAGTTTGCACTTCCTGTTTATAGCATTTCTTAATTGCCGATAGTTCCTTTTACTTTCTTCATCACTAGCATTCTTATATTTTCTACGTTCATCCATCAGCTGCAGTATATCGTCTGAAACCCAAGGTTCTCTTTATTCCGCCTAAGTTTGCTTCTGCTGATTTTAGAATTTCCTTTTTAACATTCTCCCATTCTTCTTCTACATTTTCTACCTTATCTTTTTTACTCAGACCTCTTGCGATGTCCTCCTCAAAAATCTTCTTTACCTCCTCTTCCTCAAGCTTCTCTAAATTCCACCCATTCATCTGACACCTTTTCTTCAGGTTTTTAAACCCCAATCTACATTTCATTATCACCAAATTATGGTCGCTATCAATGTCTGCTCCAGGGTAAGTTTTGCAGTCAACGAGTTGATTTCTAAATCTTTGCTTAACCATGATATAATCTATCTGATACCTTGCAGTATCGCCTGGCTTTTTCCAAGTGTATATTCTTCTATTATGATTTTTAAATTGGGTGTTGGCAATTACTAAATTATACTTCGTGCAAAACTCTATAAGTCGGTCCCCTCTTTTATTCCTTTTGCCCAGCCCGTATTCACCCACTATATTTCCTTCCTTGCCTTTTCCAAAGCTTGCATTCCAATCTCCAACTATTATTAAATTTTCATCTTTTACGTGTTTAATTGCTTCATCAATCTCTTCGTATACACACTCTACCTCATCATCATCATGGGCGCTTGTCGGCATATAGACGTTAACAATCGTTGTCGGTTTAGGTTTTGATTTTATCCTTATTACAATGAGGATTAATGATTATTACAATGATTACTTATTTCTATCGCTATGCGTTTTGAAGTACTCTACTCTCTTCCCTATCTTCTTGTTCATTATGAAAACCTGCCTGCCCATTATTTGAAGCTGAGTTAATTATTCTAAAATCACCTGACCAAAAGTCGCCTTCCTTTTCCCACCGAACCTCACTAATTCCTACTACATCCACATTTATCCTATCCATTTCCCTTTTTAAATTTTCTAGCCTACCAACCTTTTTTAAACTTCTAACATTACTTACTTTGTTGTGCACCCAGAAAAAATAAATGTTAAGCTGAATTACCATGTTTTAGGTGGGTTCTGAGATAGTTGACTCAAAATCACAAATAGCCCTGAATTCAATTTGTACAAAACTTAAAAAACAGTTTTTAGCAGAAGGTGCTCTTTTTATCTTCTAATAACTAATGAAACTTGAATTCATCATTTTGAGCTGGAGTATGGAATGGAAACATTCAATTTAGCTTAGAGGAAAAAACAAAACCTAAGCAACCAGCCAGTGTTTTGAGATTAAAAACCCAATTTGTTTTGAGTAATTGAAAGGACAAAGTACAATCAATGGTGAGTACTGTTGTGACATGCTAGAAAATAAAATGAACCCACAATTAGGAAGAATATTCCGGTTCTTTCTGAAAAGGTGTAATTCTTCAGTATGTTAACACCCATCCCCACACCAATCGAAAGACACAGAATTTACTCAGAAGTCAGGTCAGGAAGTGTTGCCACATTCGCCTTAAATCTGATCAAAACAGTTCTTGTACCATCAGATTTTTTTTTTGTTTGGTCCTCTGAAAGTGTTTTTATGTGGAACTGAGTTCAGCAACAGTGAGTGGATCAAGAATGCAGTACAAGAACAGATCAGATGCTGAGGTGAACAGTTCTTTAGTACTGGAATAAGAAAGTTCACAGAAAGATGGGACAAGTGCCTATATATAGCTAGGGATTATGTTGAAAATTAGCTTTAGTTTCTTCACTGTTATTAAACAAATAACAATTTTCCTACAGTCATTTGTTTCTGTGATTACTGAACTACCCTTGTGTTTTGAAGTAGTTCAGTAACTATAATTAGGTTTAGCTCATAATTATTAGATTTCTTTGGCTGGTAGTTCATTATTATTTTCAATATTAAAATTTCATGTAATGTTTTTTTGAGTGATTTTCATTTTATTCATGCTTAATTAAAAGTTTATATTTTATTATTTTTTTTGTTTTAGTCATTACCTGAATATCAAGCCCAAATGACTCAGCAAGCCAGAATGGAAAGCACATCACGTAGTAATATAGAAGCCATGTTTGCTGATTATGATTTTATTGAAACATCGTATCATTTTTGGACGCAACGAATTGATCTTCATTTTAGTGAGGATTCTGGTGGTAAGAAAATTTACATTTGTGACTTATTCTAAAAGGTAGTTATCATATTGCAGGAGCTTCAGTTTCTTCGTTCTTGTTTAACTTATTCATATTGATGTCTTTGGTTTCCATAACATGGAAACTTTCTTTTGGTGATAGCGTTTGAATTAATGCTGCTCCATTAAATTTTTTATTCCATTTTTCCTTAATCATTTTCTTGTTCAGGACCTCTTTGTTCCTTATTTTATCCATCCACCAAATCTTATTCATCTTCTTCTGCTAGATCCAAAACTCAAATATCTTCTACATAAAATTTCACTTCATTGAACATTCTTCTTGTCCAAATCTGTAACTTGTAATTCTGTACTTATATTCTGCAAAGAGGTTTTTCCATCATTTTTATCAATCCTTTAATCATGTAAATCATATATACTTTTTTTTCTGCATACGTCTTAACTTCTCTTATGAGGCTGCACAGTATTTTAGAGCAGTAACTATGTTTTTTGCAAGATAATCTGTGATTAAATTTGATATATTTTTGTGATTGTGTTTTTTAAAAGAATATTAATTACTTTGAAAAAGTGATTAAACATTTATATATATATCTTGTATGTTTTTGTGGGATATTTATAATTTTTTAGATGTATAATGTGAATGTAGTACATATTTTCTGTAGAAATATGTATAAAAGACTTAACAAAAAATGCTTATTAAATAGAAAATAAATTATTATTATAATTATATTAATTATTATTATAATATTATTATTTTGTTTTTTATTACATATCCAGAAAAAAAGTTGCTAAGAAAATAAACTTTATTTTTCTGGATTTTATTTTTTTATTTTGGTCCTGCTTAATGTACAAGGTCTGTTCAGAGCATAACCAAACATTTTTAATTACACATCAACGAAGATATTTAGTGACTTGAAGTTGGCAGCATTGTGTTCTGCATAACCGCCTCTCTAATTATATGTTCTTGGCTTGTTGATATCTCATTTAGTTTTTGTGTTATTTTTTTTTTTTGAGTAAGTGTTAGTTGCAATTTTTATAATGCTCAATTTTCAGTAGCAACGACACAATGTAAAATCTTGCTTGAAACTGGGGGAAACTTTCACAGAAACGTTTCAACTTTTGAAACAAGCTTATGGAGATGATGCTTTGAGTCATACACAATATTACGAATGGTTTTCACGATTTAAAAGTGGTTGTGAGTCAGTTGAAGATGACCCTCTACCCGGAAGGTCTTCAACTTCAATCGATGACACCTACATTTAGAAAATCAATGATCTGGTGTGTGCAGATCACTGATTAACTACCAGAGAACTTGCAGAAGAGGTTAGCATCATAATTGGATCATGCTGCGACTCAAGTTGCAGCAAAGTTTTTTCCTTGTTTGATCGAACAGCAGAAAGAACGTAGAGTGGATGTTTGTCAACAACTTCTTAAATAAGGTGATGACGATGAAACATTCATGCAAAGAAAACGGGAGGTGAAAGCTGGGTTTAAAGCTACAACATTGAGACAAAAGTTCAATCAACACAATGGATCGGCAAAGGATCTCCACCTCCCAAGAAAGCATGTCAGTTTCAATCCAATGTCAAAGTGATGCTCTCTGTTTTTTTTTTTCACTTTTAATTGAATTTTTACGTCAAGGTGCTTTCAAGGTATTTTACAATGGTTATATGAAAAAATCTGCAAAAAGAGACTGTGGCGAGACAACTGATGGTTTTTTTACCACGATGCACCCATACACTCAACTCTTTTGTCAGTTTTGTGTAAAAAATTAGATGACGTCCTCCTTCAGTCTTCCTACTTGCCAGACCTGGCTCCTTGCGATTTTTTCTTATTTTCAAAATTAAAATCAGAGATGAAAGTATACCATTTTGAGACTATTCATGACAAAACAAATTCATTGTTAAAGCCAATTTCAAATGAAGCTATCCAGGACTGCTTTGTGAAGTGGAAACTTTGCTGGGAAAAGTGTGTGAACAGGGGAGGAGAATACTTTGAAGGGGACAAGGACCAGTAATTGGTAAAATTAATAATGATTAAAAAAATAAAATTCAGTTATTTTTTTGAACAGACCTCGTATTATGAAGTACTATGAATTCTCAATGTTGTGTGAATGTTCCTTATTAGACTAGAATAATTTAAATTTTTTGACACTAGTTTCCTGTGTATTCTGAAAAAAGTCAATTTTATCAATCAAATTTCATTTGATTGACTTTCCCTGAGATGACAATAATTCTTTTTGAAAACAAAAAGTGTAAAGGTGACATTAAGATGTCAGAATTATATTATAGAAAAGAATAACATATGTTTAAACAGCAAATTTTACATGATTATATATTAGGTCATTATGTAGAATAAGCTATAAAGTAGCACTTGTGTTTGTATGTTTATCACAGATGGGCATGTATGTACACACACATTATATATAACTGCTTGGGTTAGGGTACCTTAAAAATATTTGTAAAGGTACATAAGATGGCATATTATATTTTTCACCCAGCAAAATTTTATATATATGTTAATATTAAACACAGTTTAAAGAAGTGTTGTTGAAACAGCCCGTAGAAGCAGCCATTTACACTGGTTTGGAAATATTTATTTGTTTGAATTTAAAGGATTAAATAATTGTTTATTTTTATATATATGTATATATATATATATATTGTTTGTGAATTAGCTCCTTGCACTTAACTATATATGCCATCTTGCTTAATATAGTTCCTTTTTTCCTTCTCAATTAGATCTATGATCATATTTTTAATTTTATTAATTTGTATAACAGATTCTCCTCAGTCTTTATACTCTTAACTACCAGAGCATTCCAAATCTGTTGAATATTTTAAATGTTTGGATTTCAAAATAAATTCAATGATATTAATTTTAATTTACTATTTATGATAGTTATAAATATACTGAGGTTCAATTTTGTTTCAGCTGGTCGATCGTGTCATCCAAAATTACAAGGTGGTGGAAATTTTCATATATATTTAACTAACTTTCAAGTAGATTATTATCCATATCATTTAGCCACTGGTGATCGCAAGCATTGGGCTAGATATAAAGATGGCTGTGAATCATTACACGCCCAATGGTTAGCGCAAGCGCATGCGTCGTTTCGTAATTCACTTTTACAACTTGTTGATACTACGTTTAATGTTCTTCCTAGATCTGGTGAAGAGAGTCCTAGTAGCACTCAGGTAAATTTACATTTGATTTTTTTTTTGTATCTGTAATGTTTGTCTATATGGGTCATTACCTGTATTTGATGATTACGTTTTGTCAAATCATCATGATATCAAAAGCATTTTTTTCTTTTTCGTTGGAAGTTTTTTACTGCTGTGTTATTTCTAGCCACAAGTATTGTAGAAAATTGCTTATCCTATGATAAATTACTGCCAGTTTCCAAGGCAGAATGATAGTGTTTCTGCCTTTTGTCGGTAGATTCCAGAATCAAGCCCCAATAGTTCATTCATTAGTTACCATTCATTATTGAACATAAACCTGTTGTTACTGCATGAATAAATAAATCCTGTTTAATATTTTTGTTATAACACAGCTTTGTTAACATCAACTGTGTAATTTATTTTTATACAAATTATGAGAAAACTTCTTTTACAGCAGGTATCTCAAAAAGTATACAATCCGTAGAATAAGAGTGTACGGATAAATTTTACATTGCTTTTATCAAGATTGCCACATTGTACTCCAAGTTGACTGCTCTAGTGATTGAAATAACCTTATTGTGTGCTATCCGTTTTACCAATCATTTCTGTTGTGTCGCCTGGTATTTTCCAAGGATGAATGTTATTTTTACTGTACACTTATTTCCTATTTACATGTTTTAGATTCAGATGATTTGGCGCACAATTTGTTCGAGCACCCACCTCATCACGGCTAAAAGAGTGGCAACAACTCCCGGTCGCAAGTCCCTGTTGTGAGTAAAGGGACCTTTACCCTTAGTCCTGCTCGTGCTCTTTTAAAGCAGGGGCCGTAATCTGTAACTGTGTGTTGATCTTTGATTTCACATCATTTGATCTAGTAGTGGTGAAGAGGTGCAAAGAGTAACAGGAGAATACAGGTCTCCAGCTGCCCGTGGGTTGCTGCAGGTAGTCGTCATGCTTGTGGGCTTGTGCCCAATATCTCTAAATAGAAAGAATACAACGAGTATTTTGTATGTATACTGTTAGGTCAGGGCATCTCTGACCATGACAGATGTTAGTGAGGTAGGTAAGAAGCCTAGCCGGAGGAGGGGGCCGAAGCTTTATCCTTCGACCTCTTTGAACACTGGTCCTGACAACGATAGTTCAGAAGTAGATATGGGGATGACCACCTGGGAGGGTATGAATCCACTTAGTGAAGAGTTTTTGCAAGCCGGGGGCAGGCCTCACAGCTCTGCTTCTTTGGCCTGTGATGTTTTGGCAGAATTGGGTGGCTTGTCTTCCTATTTAGCAAACCTCAAGTGTACTAGTGCTGCTACCAAGAAGAGATTATTGCCTCGACTCGAATTCTTCCAAGCGGCTTTCACAGCTCTTATCAAGGGTTTCTAAAATCTTGCCTTACAGCCTAAACAAATAACTGTAGCTCAGAAACTGGCATCGGTCCTGATGCAACCGCGTAGGTATGCTGAGGTGATCAGGGGCAGACATGGAACCAGCCAGTCCTCTAAGGAACGTGAGGTTGTGTTTGTTACTAGGGCGGAGGGCTCGACTGTGTCCAGCAGTCAGCTGAAGAAAGACCTCCAGGTTGCCCATCGGGGTGACTGGAAAGGTCTTAAAATCAGGAACAAAGAGACCAGTAAGTGATTTGTTGTGGTAGCAGATGATACGGAGACCATTCAGGCAATTAGAGATTCTACAGCGGTTAAGCAATTGAATATGAAAATAGACCCGAAGAGAATGTGTAGACCCTGTATTGTAGTCTATGATATTGACCGTAACCTGACCGACGAAAATGTCTTGTCTCTCAGTAGGGAACAGAACACTGATTTGGATGAAGCTGCCTTTCGGCGGGACTGCAAGTGGGTCTTTAAAACGGGTAGGCGTGATATCCAGAAATATCATGGAGTCTTTGAGGTAAGTACTGGTCTCTTTCAAAAATTTACGTCTGCAGGCAGACTGTTTATTGATTTAGGGTCCTGCCAAGTAAAAGAGTATGTGGATGTCCAAAGATGTTCAACTGCTGCAGATATGGTCACAGGGCTAAATTTTGTAAGTTTCCCTTGGTGTGTGCCCATTGTGGCAAGGAGGACCGCAAGCATGACGATTGTTGACATAGGTCCAAGGCTCTGGCCTGTGCTAACTGTAAGAGGTTGCACAAGAATCATGAGCACCCAGTTGTTAGGGAGTGTGGCTGTTACTTAAGGGCCATTGCGCTATACTTTACTTCCTTAGGTGGTTAGGTTCGGTCAACTAAATGCCCAAGGTACTTATGTAGTCCAGGTTGAGTTAGGTGAGATTGTAGAGAGATGGATTCTCGATGTTGTCCTTCTGCAGCACCCATATGTAATTAGGGGTGATCTGCCAGGCTTTCAGAACTGGAAAAAGGCATACCTGTATGTCTGCTATTCTATGCAGGAAGTCGCTTGATATTGTCTTATACAGCAGGTTTCTGACGCGCATCATGTTGTGATTAGACTTGCAATTCGTGAACAGAACCTTACAATAGTTAGTTCATATTTCCAATACAGGGATCCCACTGAGGAACACGTAGCGAGATTGGATAGGATCCTTCGTATTGTGGGTAATGGTCTAATCCTTATTCATGCCGATGTCAATGCAAAGTCGCTTTTCTGGCACAGTGGGATAACTGATCATGGCGGTGGCCTAACGTGACTGTTTATCCTGCAGCACGATTTTGAGGTCTTTAATGTTGCAGATCAGTTGGCCACTTACGTCGGTACGGTTAACAAGCGTAGGGCCTTTTCAGGCACAAATATTGACATCACCATTGGTAGGGACATCATTTTTTATTTGTAAGATTAAAAAATGTAGCTTTTCAAAACAATCTATATGCACTTGACAGATTGAAAACTAACATTAAATGCAAAGTTACAAGCATTATGTTAAGTGACTGCAGTTGCCATAAAAAATGGTAAGAATCTGCTTCTAGCTTAAAGAAAATCACTTTAAAACATTTATTGAGAAATGTGTGATACATGTGGTCTGAATCTTTTAGTAATTTGAGTGTTACATTATGAAAAGTTAAAAATATTTATTATTGAATTTCAGTTTTAGGCATAGCCTGAATTAATAGAGATACTTTAAATAATATACATTTAAAACATTCAGCGTATATTTTTTTGTAAATTCATTGTGTTTTAATTTTTAGGAAATGAGGAGAGCAATGTCATCACCAAGTAACCACCCTGTAAAAGCTCATGTATCTTCACAATTAGCTAAACTTATGACAAGTTGTGTAATAATGAGAATTGAAGATTTTACTCTATACATTGTTACTACCACTTCTAAAGTTACTACACCTCGACCATTTATTAAAGGTGATCGATTATAAAAATATTAGAAATTTCCATTTTACTAATATTTTATATTTTTTTTGTGGTAAAATAATATTTTTATTATGTAGTTTTTAAAAATATTTTTGAGCTGCCAAATTATGTATGTACGTTTTTGAAGATAAATTTAGTTATAAGCAGTACGTAACATTTTATTCTTCATTTATATAGTAATTCAAAAGATTAATTGTTAATATAGGTTCGATTTTGTTTTTTGTAATTAAGAATTTCAAGCTTAGTGTTATTAAATACTGTTTTTTTTTTCTTAATGGTATATTTTTTGTTGCATGTACATTTTTTTTATATACGTATCTCAATATCATACTACATTACCAGTTTTATATACTATGCATTATTAAAAATAATGCACAGTAGAAGACTGAGTTGTTTCAACTGAACTATTTCCATCACGTATGAATTTTTTTTAAAAATGGTAACTCTTAATTTGGATGTTAAACAGCTTTATTGTTATTTTTCAGCTAAACATTTTTGATGTGCCAAAATTTTTTTTGTTACAAGTTTTTATTGTAACTGTAATATTAAAAAAGTAATAGTAATAATTATTGTTTACAATACAGTATAACAGATGTTATGTTGTATTTTAACCATTCTAAAAAAAACCTCCTAGCAGTTTTCACAAAGCAGAATCTCCGCTTCACTTTAATTTTTATTTGTTGCAGCGAATAGATGTTAAGTGTTAATGTTAATTAAAATACTGGTAGTAATATCATTATAATTGTAGTAATCTATTTATTACCAAACCTTAGTTTCTTGGAAAATAATATATTAGTGAAATTAATTGTCATTGTTTTGAAAATTTATTATCCCATACTTAAAAATAACAAACGCCGCTGCAAATCTAGAGAAAATTTTCACTCCAAGAAATAAAAAAAATAGTAGGTACATATTGATAACAAGCATCATTTATATTCTTTTTATTTTAGTATCAGCCATAAGACAAGCCTGGAAGATTTGGGTTGTGGAATGTTTTTTAACTTTTGATAATTGATTTCTTCATTTTTTCTATTGCATACTTTTATTTTTAACAACTTCGTCGGTGGTATTAGTTTTGAGTTTTATTTTGCCTTCTTGACTTGTTTTAATAAATTTTTGTTATATGATTAATATTACTTTTACACCTTATAAGCTTTATTATTTTGGAGTTATTTTACTCTTTTATTAATAAAATTCCGGGTGATAATAACGCCCAGGCGTTTTTCACCCACAAACAAAAAAAAAAAAAAATAAGAATTTTAAATTTGTAAAAGGTTTAAAAATTGCAAAAATGTGATGCTACTTACATAATTTTTTTTTAATAATAAATTATATAATGTATTCTTCACTTTTTTGACTTATATTATGCATTCTTATAGCTAATTAGTCAAGCGGTCTGAAGAAGATTTGTGGGGGGGGGTTGAAGATGATGAGTGGGAGACCTTGGCCGACAGGTTGTGACAAGACTTAACAAGATGTAATATGTTTATTGACAGTTACCCATGCCACTTATTCACCGTGCAACTACTATCAGTGTTGTTTCAACCATCAGTGTTCATAAATTGACTTTTTTCCGTCCACCGTGATCAAACGCATTTTTCTTGGTGGAAAATATATTTTCAGGCCATAAAGCAAATTTCCATTTTGGAAAATGGCTTCAAGAGGCTGCAAAAATTCTGCAGATTCTTTTCATTAAGTTTGTGGTGAGTTAATGGTGGAAAGCCAAAAAAGAAATATAACAAGTTTCATTCACCAAGTGTACCTCATGTATTTCAGACTGAAAATGCAAAACTTGAGATCAAGACAAAACTTGGGTACCCCACTCTATTTGCTTCACGAGTTGAAGGACTTAGATGGTTGTCAAAGGGTGAACAAGAAACGTTCAGATTTGGAGTTCCAGTGGTGTGGCGAGAGCCACAAAATCACACCAGTGATTGTTACTTTTGTTTAACTGGAGTTTACAGTTTCAATTTGAAGAATAAAAAAAGAATCGTCTGTCCAAATATGCAATCTGCTTTACGCCCAGTTTCTCATGGTCAGGTGTACTAGTGCCAATTCCACCAGAAAATTTACCTGAAATAGTTGGTTCCACAAGCGATTTAAATGAAGATAACATCGAAGAATATAAACCCGGGGATAGCTGTGCATCAGAGCTTTATTCTGATCTAGTCTGATCTAAACGATTCGAGACTTATATCTGACCAAAGAAAATTTAGTATTGCTGGGTTCAAGGCTTAAAGAGAAGAACCTGATAGCAGCTGGCATTTTCCTGGTTCAGGTACTGAGAAAAGAGTTTTCTTCTATATTTTTCAGAAGAAGGAGAATTAGTTTTCTGTACTGATACTTGAACTTTTGACTCGATTTAACATTCTGTATGAAATACTGATTAGAGGCTGTTCATAGATTCGTCCAAAAGAAGCCTCAAAGTTGTTCTTCACAATGGGAATACATACCCGTCAATACCCATCAGACATTCTGTCCATTTAAGAGGGTTATGATAATTTGGAATTTGTTCTTGATAAAATTAAATACAACAGTCATAAAGTGGATTGTATGAGGTGATCTCAAAATAATATTGATGCTCTATCGGACAGCAAGGAGGTTACACACAGTTTCCTTGTTTTTTGTGTGAATGGGATAGCAGAGAAAATCATTGGATAAGGAAAGACTGGCCAAAAAGGGCTTCGTTAGAACCTGAAACCAAAAATGTGCTCTGAAAAGCTGTCATAGATCCGAATAAAGTTTTCCTTCCACCTCTGCATATCAAGTTAGGCTTGATGAAACAATTTGTCAATGCCTTACCAAAAGAAGGTTAGTGTTTTAAATACATCTGTGACAAATTTCCAGTCTTACCAACTGCCAAACCAAAAGAGGGTGTCTTTACTATTCTTAACATTAGAAAACTTCTCAAGACGGTAATTTTGAGAAACAAATGGAAGTTGCAGAAAAAGAAGCCTAGGGAGCCTTTAAAGGTGTAGTAACCGAGTTTCTGGGCAATAAGAAGGATCCGAACTTCAAATCAATTGTTTAGAAGATGCTGCCGAAGTTGGAAAAATCTAGGCTGTTCCACAAGCTTTAAGGTTCACATTCTAAATTCACATGTGGACTATTTTCCTAAAAATTTGGGTGGCATTAGTGATGAGATAAGTGAGAGATTTCATCAGGACATGAAAGAAATGGAAAGGGGTATCAAGAAAATGGACTACTGTGATGATTGCAGACTATTGCTGGATGCTACATAGAGATGAATTCTATAGAGAACATAAAAGGAAAAACATGAAGCAGAAGCCGTCCAAAGAAACTTTGACACATGGAATAAAATTGTAAGTATTTTACGTACTTCGTCATTAATGGTGGGTGAAGAGGGGGAGTGGCTTCCAAAGGCATGACATACCTCATAAAAATTAATTTTTTTTTTTTTTTTTTGTCTTCAGTCATTTGACTGGTTTGATGCAGCTCTCCAAGATTCCCTATCTAGTGCTAGTCGTTTCATTTCAGTATACCCTCTACATCCTACATCCCCAACAATTTGTTTTACATACTCCAAACGTGGCCTACCTACACAATTTTTCCCTTCTACCTGTCCTTCCAATATTAAAGCGACTATTCCAGGATGCCGTAGTATGTGGCCTATAAGTCTGTCTCTTCTTTTAACTATATTTTTCCAAATGCTTCTTTCTTCATCTATTTGCTGCAATACCTCTTCATTTGTCACTTTATCCACCCATCTGATTTTTAACATTCTCCTATAGCACCACATTTCAAAAGCTTCTAATCTTTTCTTCTCAGATACTCCGATTGTCCAAGTTTCACTTCCATATAAAGCGACACTCCAAACATACACTTTCAAAAATCTTTTCCTGAGATTTAAATTAAAAAATTAATTAAAAAATTAAAAAAAATTAATTAAACAAATAAAAATTAATTAATTTTAAATGCACTGTAATAGAAATTAGGCTTATTTTGTGGCAATTTTCATTCAAAATTAAGGTGTTAATGACCCTTTGCCATCCTCTTCAGACCACTCAACTGTTTAGCTATAAGAATGCCCATGCATTCTTATATCTTATACTATTATAAGCCAAAAAAGTGAGTGTATTATATTAATTTATTATAAAAAAACGTTTTATATCTATTTTATTGTCACATTTTCAGTTTTTCAATCTTTAAACAAATTTTGAAATTTGTGATGTGTGAATAGAGACCTGACTTGATGGGAAAAAATGAATGTTATTTTCAGATTCAGCACTAAAAAATACATAAGAATCAATTATCAAAAACTAAAAAGCACAACCATTGCAGGCTTGTGTAATTTAATTGGCAAGCTGTAGAGATAACCAGTAATGTGTGTACAATTTCATGAAAAAAGAAGTTGATAGATTTGGAAAAACAGGAAAATATGAAAAAAAAAACAGTAGCTGTGTATAAAAAGTGTTAGATCACGAGTTAGATCAAAGTAAAAGAAAGTGTTAGATCAGAGAAAAAGAAAACAATCTGTTAGAAAAATTACATTTCAGTACACTCGGAAAGTAGACAAATTATGATAAACTTATCGAAGAGCTAGATGATTTTGATATGGCATAGTAAGAAGGATCGTAAACCATAGAGTTAATTTAAAAAAATTACAGATCTGAAATAATCAGTAAAATTCAGGAAGTGAAACCAGTTTAATAAAACCTTAAAATGACGCTTTTAAATTAAAAAAAAAAACTTGAAACAGTAGGGAATTTAGTGAGAAGTACAAGATTAAAATGCATACAATAGACATGATAACAGACAGATCATATACCTTGATGAAATATATATTTTGCCAAGTAAAATCCTTACAAAATCATGGGGTGATGCTTCAGCGAAGTGTTGTACAATTATTATATGATAAATTAGCAGAACAATGTACATATTTTAATACAAAAAATTATGGTGCTATATATATTATGGTAAAAGGATAGTAGAGTGTCATCTGAAGCAGATTCTGTTGGCTTGCTAATAAGCTTAAATTTTGTGGCAATATACATTTACCTGTATCTTTTCATCAGAAATTTTTTAATAAAATTTAATTAAAAATATAACAATAATATTATAACAATAGAGAGATGTTTCCAACCTCAATCACTGATGTGTGTATGTGTGTGTGCATGCGTGTGTGCACGCAGTATAAGTGTAATATAAGTTTTATATTATATAGCTATTATATATTTAGCTATATATATATATATATATATATATATATATATATATATTACACATACTTTTGTGAATGGACAAGTACTATATATGATTAATTTACTTAGTTTGAATCATTGGTAATTATTTAAATTGGTAGACTTGTTTTGTAATAGTGTTAACTTAATTTCGTCATCAATATTTATTTATTTATTGATTCAGTTAATCTTGACAACTTGTAGTTATAAACAATGTTAGTATTGCATACCTGATATATTTTTTATAACTGTTCACTGATGGAAAATTCTTGGATTTTAAAAATTTACTAAATAAATTTTTAAGCTTGATTTTGTTTATATATTCATTTTTATTAATTGACATGAGGTATGTTCGAAAGTAAAGCCACAGCATTTTACAAAAATCAAAAAGGTCATATTTATCAATGAAACTTAACATATTACACAATTATACTGCTATTTTTTTACACATCCACCATCAGTTCCAAGCATTTGTTCAGCCAGAGTACCAACTTTCGTATTCTTATGTCACACGTATCTGGTGCCATTTGCTTTGATCATTCACATACAGCATTCTTCACCTTTTCATCAGTTGAAAAGCGTTTTCTGCTGTTGTGGTCTTTCAAAAGTGTGAAAAGAAAAAGTCACTCAGTGTCAGATATGGGCTTTTGGCAGGATGGTTCAGAATATCCCAACTAAAACTGTTGAGGAGATTGATCATTTTGTGTACTATGTGGAGGCAAGCGTTACTGACCAACAAACACATTACCTTTGTCAGCCATCCTCCTCTTTTGTTTACCTCAGAGCTGCAGACAATGTTGTAATCTTACTTTCCGGACATACTTCATAATTACAATACTACACAACATAATCAAAAATAAATATATATTTATAAAAGTTTCTCTGTGGAAGTCCTCTGTAGCAGTGTAGGAGCACCTCTGAGTTTGATCTGTTTGGTTTTGGGTTCAAATCCTCTGGTCAGACTTGGTGTTTTTTACCCACTATGAAATTTATCATAAAGTGGTTGTAATCAAGTGTAAACTTGTTATTGCTCTGGGGATAAATTAATTTATGTACATTTCAGTGATAGAAATTTGTAGCTGAATGTATTGTTTTAACCGGTCTATCTGTGTTTGATACAGTTAGTAAAACAAACTACTGATAAAACTTCTATTTAGAACATGTTTTAGTTTTGTTTTGAACTGTAATGATAATATAAAACACTTTGATTTTTAGTGTTACTTTTAAATATTTTACTTACTATTTTTTAAATTTTTATATATATATATATTTTTTTTTTCTTATTAAAAATATGTTAAAAGTTTCATGGGTTAAAATATAAAATGTCTGGTTTTACTTTGAAAGATTTCTTATGAATTCACATATGGAGATTTTTTCTTTTAATTACATATTACAAACTACATAGGTTTAAGGTCATTAGGTTGGATGATAGCTTTTTTTTTAAGATTTTGGTGTATTTTTAAGCCCACCACAAGAGGAGATCAAGTCTTTCAGGTAGAATATAACATTAAATATTAAGTTAATTTATAGATTGCATGATCAAGATTAATACACTTAATATGATATTAGTAGTTTTGTTACTAGTTGAGTAGTAGGGAATTTTAGATGATATGTTTTGATAAGTTGGTACTATTGATTTTAATAATTTTAAGGATACAAAAACTTTGTTTATGTATATATGATTTTCATATGAGATTGTATCTTTCTTGAGTATTGTTTATATTTTGAGAAATCTGAATTGATTTTTAATTCTTCATTAGGTAATAGATAACAACTAATGTAACAACAGGTTTGTAAGCATCTTTTTATCTGTAAGCATTAAAGTAGTATATTTTTTTTTGCATGTTTTGTAGTAATAGTAGTTTTAGATAATTATTCTTGGTGTTCATAGTGGAAAAATTACTATATAAAAACTTGTATGACTTAATTTGTTATAAACAGTTTGAAGTACGATCAGTATTATTGTCACAGTTCATAAAACATAAAAAACTTAAAGTTATACATTTACCATGTTGAAATCTTTTCTTTCTTTTTCCTGTTTAGCCTCCGGTAACTACCGTTTAGATAATTCTTCAGAGGATGAATGAGGATGATATGTATGAGTGTAAATGAAGTGTAGTCTTGTACATTCTCAGTTCGACCATTCCTGAGATGTGTGGTTAATTGAAACCCAACCACCAAAGAACACCGGTATCCACGATCTAGTATTCAAATCCGTGTAAAAATAACTGGCTTTACTAGGACTTGAACGCTGTAACTCTCGACTTCCCAATCAGCTGATTTGGGAAGACGCGTTAACCACTAGACCAACCCGGTGGAGTACCATGTTGAAATCTACTTTCAAGTAATCCCACTTCAAGAGCACACAATTATTTCAGTGCTCTTGTTGTTATTAGAAGGATTTTATTAGTCACAACTCGGGTTAGTTTCAAGTTACTGCTTTATATGTACTTGTAGAATTAAGGAAATGCAGCATTATGTGCTTTATTGTATTTACCCAGAAAATCATTAGTTATAATTATTATCTTCATGATTTTTCGGACACTTGACTGATTTTAAAACACTTGACTGATTATTAAAAATAATTAGACTAATTATTTGTAACTGCCAAAGAAATGTTTTGCTAAACGTTCTTTATACTGTGGTCTCACCTCAAAAATCATTAATATATTCATGTGGTATTGTGTTTATTTGATAATTGGATTGTATTCTGTGTGTAGTGATTTGATTTGTTTCATTCTGTTAGTTGTTATGAGGGCTGTATCCAGATTTTTTTTAACAATTGTTTCTTATGTATGTTAATGTAAAGTATTATTTTATGCATTTTAATTTCTCAATCTATTGTCTCAAATAGAACGGCTAATCTTGAGAATTTTTTTGAACTATTTCACTTTTGTTAAAGGTTTAAATTTCATACTCTCAGGTACTGCGGTTCATTGTTTATTAATCCAATCACATTAGAGGTCTTATTTGACTACATTGTATACCGAGGTATAATTATGATCATGCTTATTATTTTTGGTTATTATAGTCAGCAGTAAACCAATATTTATTCTTTTACCAAACAACCATATATTGGTAACTTAACGTATTCATTTGTAACTTATATACCATAAAAATAATCAGAAGTGATGAGAAATCTCGGTGGTCGGCATGAATTTATCCGCTTTTTACCTGTGGAAAGATGGGTAGTGCTCTTATAAAAAATTAAATTATCTATTTTTATAATTATTATTTGGTGTATAGATTATTTATTTATTATGTGTGTCTTGGGTTAGTTACATATTTTATATAGATTTTTTTGTTAATTAGCTCTGAAAAAATCTCATTGTATTTCTGTTTGTAAAATTGTAAAGTAAAAATATTGTGTAAATTCATAAAAATAAATTTTTATTGTTAATAAATGTTATTATTGGCAAGCACTGATCTAATGTCAAAACCATTTTATGTTGATAATTATGAATAAATTTACCAGAGGCTCTGCTTATGATATTTTTATATCTGTTTTCTATAGTGAATGGTTGGTATTGTGTTATCAATTAAATTGAAATGCATAATAATTACGTAGCTTGTTTATATTTTCAGCAGATATTTTTTTTTACTTTTTTATATCATATAATAGTTCTTTTGGTTTTTTCTGTAATTGCAGGGGATAAGGAGCGATATAATATACCCAGTGATTTCAAAACGTTGCACGCTGAATTTACTTATTATTATTATCCAGGAGACATTCCATTTCCCTGTAAGTGCATTGTATGTTTGCGTAGTTTATTTCTAGAATTTTATATGTACAACTATACATAATTACAACTGTACATATGTACAACTGTACTATAATTTATGAAAATTTTACACTAGAAAAATTAACATTTTTAATTTTAATAAAAATGTAATTTTTTAATTAAATTTAACCACATCTTGTAATTGATTCATACACTGATCAACCAATTATTTCCAGAATCTTCAAAAAATATATAGCTAAGGCTGAATTGGTTATTATGGAACTTGTCTATACTCCCTCTACACTGTACTCATTGCCACATTCAATTCTATAATAGAGCAAGGATGATGAACGAGTAGATAATAACTAGTGTCATCGTGAAATAGAAATGTAGAAAGCTGCTCTTGCTCAAATTATTCAAAAGTTATGGGAATAGTGCAAAGAAGAGGGGTACTCATTAAATCACATTCTGACATACAAAATGAAATAGGCCAGTGCATCAGTAAATAAAAGGTGAAACGGTTTAGTGAAAATGAAAATGCAATTATTTGCAAGAAAGATTTTGCCATTCTTTTTTAGGATTATATAGGATTATGTTTGTTTTTCTTTACAAAAAGGTGGCAATAAATCTTGCATAATTTTAGTGAGCGAACTATTAGGCAAGTTCAAGGCAACGTATCAGTTTAAATGGCTCTGAATCCCATTCCCCAAGCCCAACATGTTGTTTCTACACAATAACGTTAGACCTGAAACAAAAATTGTTGTGTAAGACTCAGTTAAAAATCCTCCTTATAGCCCTGATCTAAGTCATGGTTAACCATCACATGATGCTAACACCAAGCGACCTTATCCACTTTAGTTTGACCACTTGAGGAATTTATTTTTTGTTGATGAAATTACAAAAAAATTTGTAATTCAAACATTTTGTTTGAAGCTTGTACGTGGAATATGGAAATGGAATTTTGTAGTGTATGAAAAATGCCATGGTTGACTGGAATTTGAATCCAGGATCTTCGGATGAAAGGTCAGGATAATAATTGTTGGCAGGTTTAACAATTTGAAAATAATGATTAGATGGAATACTGTGTGAGTAACTGGCTTTAATCATACCTTGCTACTTTCTGTGATATGGGAAATAGAAAGTAGTTTATTCTCTTTCAGAAAAATTTAACACTTTCACTGTGGCAGCCTAATAAGCTTGTGTTGCCTCTCTGTGTTACAAGGCATATATGACCCGTACCGTAATCTTGCTACCTGCGGTACAAGGTCTATTTATCCCATACACCAATGCCTTTGTAAATCTTCTAGGCAAAAAATACATAGTTTTATAGTCAAACAATAATTACATTTTTTTGGTAGAAGTATGAACTACTTCCAGCAGAAACAGTTCGTCTACTAAGCGTCTTGTGCTTAATTGCTAGAGAACTGAATTTTATGCATGTTCTGTTTTAAAATGCCAAATTTTTACCTCATCTTTATGAAATACAACAATCTAAGTATTTTTAGTGGGAGTATTTAAAACAGTTATCTAAATACTTATTATTAACCCATATTGTAGTGTAAAATTAGTTTTTAAGTAAAAATTTGTAATACGAGGGTTATTTTAAAAGTTATTCTTTTGTGAGTTAAGGCTAGTGAAAGATTTCAGCTGCTTTGGTGAAATGAAGTCGTACTGAAATTCTTAGGGCATTAATTAAGGGGCAGAATTACCGATTCTTATGGTTTGAATTTCTTTTGACCTGTGAAACATAATCAGAAATAATGAAATAACAGAATGAAAGAAGATAGTAATTGTTAGTTATGAGTTTTTAGAGTATTATACAAGGATGTCTATGTAAGAATTTGATTAATATTACCCAAGTTATGCAATCCTAAAGCCGTCTACCTAGAGAATATGAAGAAACATTACGTTGTCTACAATGTCTACGTAGAAAAGTAAATTATGAAGAATGAAGAGATATAGAAGACAAAAAGTGGAATTTTGTAGGTCATAGAATTTTATGTAGACTAACAATTTAATTATAAAATTTATAGATTAAAAAGTATTACAAACGTTTTTGTCTTATTTTTTTTTTTGTATTGTTGGCCCTCTTTGTGTGTTAAGTACTCTGTCAATGAAATATAGACAGACAGTGCATTAAAAATAGTAAAGAAAAGAATAAAGCATTTTGAAATGTTATGTTAAAAATTCTTACAGCAATGTTGCCGAACTCTATCAGAATTTGTTTACAAATTTAATCCCAATCTCGGTAATAAAGTTGAAAATTCTTGTTACTTCATTCTTATGAATTTTCTTTTTTTACATTTCTAATTTAGTTAATTAGTTTCATGTTTAGAGTGAATATGTTATATCAATGTTTTTTCTTAATATTGATATATTCAATAATTGTTTTCTTTTGTTTTTTTTTTACAGTGCCACCTCCTAAATTTTATCTACATTTAAATCCAGTTCAAGTGCATTTTGATGTATTGACATTGTTGTGGTTGAATTCATTCGCATTAAATCTATTCCATTCATTATTGTTAGCATCTCCTAGAAATGAATCCGTATCTGATTCATCAAATACAATACCAAAGATGTATATTGATGTGAAACTTGAAGCTATATCTCCCAGGGTATATTGATTTTTTATTCTCTTACATTATTATACGTCTTACTAGAAAATATTTTCTGTAAGATCCAAAAATTATCCAGTTAAGAATTATTTTAATAAAATTAATAAATAACTAGAATTAACAGATTTTTAAGTTGATATACCTTCAATATAGTCAGCTTTTAAATCCACACATTTAACTCCATCTTAAAACCTTTTTTACATTGGGTCTTTGGATAGGAGAAACTCGTATAAATCAAGATCTAATAAATAAAATGGCTGTTATATCCATGAAGTGTTGTACTTAGCAAGAGATTGCTGCACAAGTTAATAATATGTTCTTGACCAGATAATTTATAAGATATCATTACAAATGACAAATTCCAAGGCTTTGGCAGACTTGTCATGAGTACTCGTTCACCATTCTCATGCAGTACTGTTGTTCTTTTAGAACAAACTACCTCCTTCAAGCATTGCAGTAATGTAATTAAATAGTCATTGTTGATTTTTTTCTTAAGGATCATGAAGTATAATTTCCACTTAATTGAAAAAAGTTAACATCTTTGTGGTATATTTTTAGTTTGATATGCATTTTTTTTGGATGTGGAGAGTTCAGCATTTCTATTCTAACACTTGCATTATACTTTTAAACCATTATTCACAATATTTGTTATAATAGTTTTAAAAGTGTTTGTTATTTCCTATGTACTAAAGCAGGTCGAAAGGCAGCTAAGACAGACTTTTTTGTTTGTCTAAGAACAGTTTAGGGATAAAATGCATTGAAATGTGTTTGTTTAGATAGTCAAAATTCATTTATGAGAATTGAATAAGCCAAAATATGACTGATAGAAAAGTAATCCTGTTTGTTTTTAGCACAATTGTGTAAGCAAATCAACATTTTTCAAATTTGTATTTGTTCTCCTAAATTTTTGTCATACGACTACTACTCTTTAAATGTGTATTTAATTTTTTTTACTCTCATCTTTCTATTTTTTCTGAGGTTCAACAGAGAAAGTTATGGGAAAAATGTTTAATTTTTAAAGCCAAGTACCCTTCTTGATACCAGCTTACTAGAGGGAATGAAGTATAGACAATTACAACATGCAAAAAATTTCATGTACAAATACTAAGTACATGTAAAAGGTTATACTAACTGGATATTGGAATAAAAAATAGAAAAATACTCAAGACATTTTCTTAAAATCTTGAAGTAGATTTGAAGATTATTTATTCATCAGTAGAAACTGAGAAAATAGTATTTAAACAAAAACTTAAATCAATTTGTTAAAAATGAAGAAATAAAGATAAATATAATTGACATTAACAAATAAATAATGCTTATGAAACATTTTAAAATGTATTTTTTCAATTTTTTTGTAAATATTAGTTATTTGTTAATAAATAGTTTTTTATTATTTCTTCATTTTTCACGTATTTCATTTTCTTTATGTATGAGAGTGGGGTGAAAATTTCCAGGTCTCATACAAAGATGGTATTAGTATGCTTAATTTCTTAACGATGTGACATGGTTTCCTTCTTCATTAGTTTACTATAAGAATTTCAAATCGCTGGACCATTTAGTAGTATAGTATTTATAGTCGGTCAAAGTGGAGAATTAGGGTGTTTTTTTGGAAAATTGAAAAACTAGAAATTCATGCACTGATTAAATCCTTTTTCTGAAAGGCTTAAGTGCAGAGGAAATTAAAGAAGAGCTTGATACGACATTGGAAGACTCTTCTTCATCAAATACAACAGTTAACCACACTGGATTGCAGAGTTTAAAATGGGTCAAACACACTTTAGCGATGAACTTTACAGTAGAAGCCGATCTGAAGTGACTATGCCAGAAATGATAGAAAAAGTACATAAAATCGTTTTGGCAGATTGATGAGTGATAGTGAACGAATTAGCAGAGTGTAGGCATGTCAACAGAATGCATATGCAATATTTTGTTTGAACATTCAGGCATGAAAAAGCTGTGTGCTAGCTGGATGCCATGTTTGCTCATGCCTGACCAAATATAGTGCTGAAAAAACATTTCAAGTGATTTTTTGAAGCGCTTTTAGTGCAATCCAGAGGAATTTTTGTCAATTTGTGATTTGATGAGACTTAGATTCATCACTACACTCTCAAAACAAAACAGTAGTCAAAGCAATGGGTTGAAAAAGGTCAATCTGCTCTAAAAAAAGCAAAAACAACTTTATCCTTTAACAAAGTTATGGTGACTGTTTTTTGGGATGGATGTGGAATAAGTTTCATGATCGTCTTCAAAAGGGTGAAACAATGAATGGCGAATATTATGCAACCCTGTTGGAGTATCTGTGATGAAATTAAGGAAAAGACTGCATTTGGCCAAAAAAAGTGCTTTTCCATCAATACAATGCTCCAGCTCACACTTCAGTCATTGCAATGGCAAAAATCAATGAATTACAGTTTGAATTGCAATCCATGCCTCTATCAAATAATACAGTTGCCCATCGAATCGGTGATACAGCTGAAGATGTACAGCTTTTCGGAAAGTTGCCTGACAAATTGATTTCAGCTTGATGAGGCAACAGATAGCAATAAAGATGCTCATTTCACTGCCTATGTTTAATTTGTGAGAAACTTTTGCAAGTGTTTATGAATTAAGAGATGAAATCATCATTTTTCTAAAAGAGGAAAACCAACTGGAAACCAAGAAATTTCAAGATGGTTTATTTGTGAAGGAATTGAGCTACGTGGTCAACATATTCGAGGAATTAAATACCTTGAATCTTCAACTCCAAGGAGCAAATACATATGTGTTGAATACAAGTGATAAAGTTAATGCTTTTTGTTGAAAATTGGAATTGTGGAACAGAAATTTAAGGCAAAAAACCTAAAAATGTTAGCAGATATGGATGAATGTATTAAAACTTACAAGGCTGAAGAACATCTGAAAGTCATTTTTGTAACCGCTGAAAATCATTTAACCGTGCCGGCAAAGAATTTTAAAAAGTATTTTCTTGCTGATGACAATGTAGCAAGTTACGAGTGGGTTAGGGATCCATTTCAAAATACTCCCAAAGGGCTCGCAACTGCCGAAGAAGAAATCTTCATAGATTTCATGGCCAGTGGCGAAGACAATTTAGTAATAAATCACTCTTTGAATTTTGGGCAGGGGTGGATGATGAGTTTTCTACATTGTAAACAAGAGCATTTCATATACTATTACCATTTTAAACATCCTACTTTTGCAAAATCAGATTTTCTGTGGTGGCTGCTTTGAAGACAAAATATAGATCTCAGCTAAATATAGAAAACAATTTAGCGTATTTCTAATATTAAACCTTCCTTTGAAAAACATTGTTCTGCAAGACAGGCCCAAGGGAGTCACTAATAATTATTAAACTTGTTTTTAATTTGATATTGAAAAGTTAATTTATTAAATACATTGTGCAGTACTGATACAGTTCTATTTATAAGTGTATTATACAGGTGTAAATGTGTTTTATTATTTATTATGTCAGAGTGTATATTTTTTTGCTTTCCTTTAAGTAAATTAATAAATTTTTTAAATAATGTTTTCTTTTTGATATGCTCATGCTTCCCATTTAACACTCCCATAGGGGGCATGACTCACAGGTTGAGAAGCACTGGCTTGGAGGGAAGAAATTTTTGACCAATAATGAATTTATTGCCACCACAGATGGTTGTTTCAAGGAGTTGGATAAATCGACATACAGAACTGGCATAAGCTAAGCGCTCTAAGCTAAGTGTATAAACCTTAATGGTGACTAGTTGAAAAATAAATCAAAATTTACCCAGAGAAATGTTTTCTTATCCAGGCCCAAATGTTTTCACCCTACCCTCGTATACTTTCCCAGTCGGGTACTTGTTCTGAAGATTGTTTAAAATTTGAATAGTGAACTAGTTTAGATTTTGAATAAAAATTAACGAACAGTTTTTGAGTAATTTCTTGATTTCTTTTTTAAAAGATGCCAGGGTCGACTTGGATTCAAATTCCAAGTTTTCCAGTTGAAAGGTAGAGGTGTTATTGTTGTGCTACTTTAAATATTTGTGCTACAACGTAAGTGAAATGTTTACAATTTTTCCCCACTGCTACCTGTAATTTTAGTTAATTGCCAGTATATTTTGGTTATTTCTGGACAAAATGTGTAAATATTTGTAACTCAGAGTGAATGTATTTAGCCTGCTTTATAGCAATTTTACTTGACTCTGATTTAACATCTTAATTTTTAACATAATTAATATTTAACATCTTCATTTCTTAATATTTAACATCTTCAGTTTGGATATTTTTTTTGCGCAATATGTTTATTATTATATATGTTATAATTATTTAAGCATTAAAATATTTAAAAGTAAGTATTTACAGTGTCATTGTTTATTTTGTATTCCTTTATTTAAACAGTTAATATTTGAGAGTAGTGGTGAACATACTGGTCAAAGGGATCGTCCAAGGTCATTGCATTTTCAAGTTGGTCGTGTGTCATTAACAAATGTCAGAAATGTTTCTGGGTGTTCACGAGCAGATCTAGCTAAATGTATACACGATTATGAATTAGCATCATTGTTTTATGGTAGTGATTTCCCATCAAAGTCTAACGATTTTCATGTCATAACTGAGAAATTTATGAAGCATGTTGAATGTAAGTATATATATATATATATGTATACATATATATTTTATGATTTTTACATATATTTATTTTTAATTTAGAAAAAATGTATAATCTCATATATATGTATAACTTTGTTAACTTTATTCTGGAAAATTTTTACATAACACCTGTAACAGTTATGAGTACATTTGGATACTTACAAAGCTTTTCTATTTTTTCTGATGATTCTTCAGCATTTTCATACGTAGATTCTATTTCACATTATCAGTGATAGTCTTATTTTAAATTTTTTTATTTGTTTTTTAAAAGGGATTGAAGGACTCAGTTTTACTAGTTGTTTGGCACTTCAATCGTTATTATTTTACCAACTCTAAAATGGAAATCATAGTCCCCAGACAATTTCATACCCCCTCAGCAGATCTTATCAAGAATACATATTCTTTATAGGTGCTGTTTTCTTCACCATTGATCTGATGTATAATCTCAATATCCAGAATAAGAAAGAAGGGATTAAGGATAAGAAAAGGAAGTGTAAAGTTAAAAATTACTCTCTTCATGAAGAACTGCAGCATGAAACAGACAACTCCATCTAGAGGCCAGCTTTCAAGTCTTTGTCCCTGACAAAGGCCTGAAATTGAACTGATAGGCCTGGCCTATGCACTTCACAACTCCTTTAAAAATTTGTTTATTTTATTTTATACAGAATGGAAGAACCATATTACTAATGATCGGCTTTAATTTGTATTGCTATAGAGAATTGTGGTTTGTCTATTCTTTGCTGAAATCATGTAGCATGTGAATTTATCAAACCAGCCATTTAACCACACCTTCCTTTGAAGAATTTATTCATTTTTTTTATTATAATGTTTATCACATTTTTCTAGAATCCATGAAGAATCGAGATTATTTCTAACTGCCAAACACAATTCCCAGTAGTTTAAATGATAATGAACTTGAAATAAACAAATAATTAAATCCAAGAGATTTAATCTGTTGCAGTTAGTACTATCTAAGCTTGCCTTTTTTATCTTTAATTTTTTTATGTGAAATTTTGTTTTTCTCCAGTTTTATAATTTTATATTTATATTTATTTTGTATGAAGTCTGTTCAAAAAATAACTTTTGCTATGTAAATCTTTCTTGAGAGCTATCTGTCCTTGCCGCCATCAAAGTAGAAGTCCCTGCTCTATTGATATATGACATTTTCACTTCAGGAAGCAGTCACACAAAGCTTCTGTTGAAATTGTTTTAGCACCATTTGTGAGTTTCTTTAATCTGCTCAATTTTGTAAAATCTCAAGGATTAGCAGTACTGAATGTATAGAATATATTGTCATGCACCTTGACTTGGGGAAAGCAGTAATTTGACTTGTCTCACCAAATTTTGAGCCTCTTTTTCCTTATGTTTTCTTGTGGTATTTGTAAAATTTCAAAGTAGTAATGCTGATTTACAGTTTGGTTTGTAAAACAAAAATTCATTGCGTAAGATAGTTTTATTTAAAAAAACACAACCCATCAACAGGACCTCAATTTTTGACTGAACTTGATATGCTTTTTTAGTCTTGGCAAACTTTTCCTGTTCCATTTCCAAGATGTAGTTTAGTTTCAACATGGTAGCTGTAAACCTACATTTTATCACATGTTTTAATTTTCTAAAAATATTTCATCATCATTAACATGATATAACAGCTCCTGTTTAAACCATAACACTGTGATCTTTTTGTTGTGTTATAAAGCATGGCAAAAACTTTTCCACTATTCGATGCACCTTCAGGTAAGAATATTGTAAAAGGAGCCAACTGAGATACTATACCCATCTGTGGTTTCTGTTCAGTTAAGTAATAATAGAATATGTGACAAGCTCATTGACTTTTGTGACATGAAAGATGTCTGTGATCTTTCGAAGCGTGGATCATCATCAATTGATTCACATCAATTTTTAAATCACATAAACCAGTCAAAATACTGTACTTTGACTACACGAGCATTATTATAAGCTTGTTTTAACGATTTCTTTGCTTCAGTAAACATTTTCCCAAGTTTCACATAAAATTTTTGTTTGTATATTGTTCATGCTAATTACTCGTAGTTCAAAAAATGTAAAATGAATTCAACAACTTACATAAACAATTATATGATGCAAACTATACAATAAGCAAAGAATCTTCAAATTAGACATCATGTTATCTTCTGCTTCTTATAGCGGTGTAAACCACACATTGCTAAAATTCTACACTGACATCCAATTAAAAAGATCTGGTTACTTTTACACGCCATACGTTATAAAAATCAATATTGATTTCTGTAATTTATAATAATCACTTACTAACAGGTTATTTATTTTATAAATCAGTTCTTGATGTGGTTGAGGAAAGTGGGATTAAGTTAGACTTGTTTAAAAATTGTTGGAAATTTTTTTTAAATTGTTGTTTATTTACGTGTTTTTTAATAAAAAAAAATTATACTTACCTCATTAGTTTTTATAAATGAAGAAATTACCATTTTTCTTGATTTTGATTTTAGGTAGTGATAATGTTGGTGAAAAGTGTCCTCAAAAACTGACTGGGTCAGTTGAAGAAGTCAATCAGCAGTTAAGTAGAGAAATGTTATGGATTGAATCTAAAGATGTCTGGTAAATGTAATATATATTTTTAATTTTTATGTTTTAAAAAAATTTTTATACCACAAATAGTATAAAATTAAAATAAACCTCAGTATCTCATATAGAAAATTGATTCTAAATGAGAAATTTTCCAAATTGTAATTAGGAAATACTTATCTGTATCTCTTGGCTTTTCTTCTAACACATATAAATCCACAACGTATTCTTTCCATCTTCTTTATATTTCCTTCTTCTCATTAAGTGTCCCCATCCTTTGCTTCTATCTGATACATTTTCTTCTCCCATTTCTCTTTAAAAACTATTTCTGATGGTTCTTTATACATTAGCTCATATCTCCCTTATTTTTCCAAATTTTCTATCGCTGTATATTTTCTCTCAAGTCACTTTTCTTTAGTTTTCTCACTTTCCTTTCTTAGTTCATTATTCATTCATCCTTCTATATTTTCTTCTACCTTGTTTTCCACTTTTTCCTTTCATTTATCTGGTCAAACATTTCACTTGTAACCCACTCTTTTCATATTCTAAAATGTGAAAATAAGTTCTTCCTGTTTTTAAACCCAATTGTCTCTTTTGCTGTTTCCTTTAAACTTAATTTTCATTCACTTATCATCTGCGTTACTTGGTTTATCTCCCGTTCTCTTTTTTTCCATTTCCTGAACTTTTTCTGTCCCGTAGCTTCTCCAAATCATAGTAATCTTTTCTCCTGCCACTCCCAATTTTCTTGAGCTCAAGTGTTCACTTCTGGCACAACTAGATAATGATCTGAATTTAAATCTGCATGCGGATAAGCTTTGGCATTCTTTAAACAATTTCTCAATCTTCGTCGTATCATAATATTTAAAATCAATTTGATATTTTTCTCTGTTCATTCATGATACCCACATTCATGATATGATACCCACAGGGTGTTTCGCAATACTAATTCCCTTCTCCATGTAGAATCTAACCAGTTTCTCCTCTTTCATTTCTAATTCCCAGATCATATTTTCCCACGGCCTTGTTCTACACATGCCTCCTTCTTTTCTTTCACAATTGACTCTTCCATCCTTTTGTAACAATGTTCTACTTCAACATCTGTGTGCTGAGTGATTGACATGTACTGTTGAATTATTACACTTTCTTTATCTTCTCCCTTTATCCTTATCATCATCATCATCATAACACTTTCATCAACATACTCAACCTTTAATACTTTTCTTACCAGTTTCTTATTTATCATTATACCTACTCCATTACTACCACATTTTTTCCCCTCAAAAGTAAAACTGGAAATTTCTGTTTGATACCTCTTCATTTCAATAGGAATGAAGAATTTTATGTGTGTGTTTTCAACTTTGATACTTTTTATGTATGAACAATTAAAGGATATTTATTTTAATTACAGAAAAATTAATTATACCGATCAATAATGATTTTGTTATGCGGTCAATATTTGCTGAATCATGTGTAATTTTGGGTGCTGATTTTGAATATGAAGCCAGAATTTCTTATCAGCCTTAGATTTTTTATAATTGCTTTTCCTATTCTCCAGCAATAACATGTGCATGAACAATGCAAGTACAATATATTATTTATTTATTGCAGCAGTTAAGTTGCTAAATAATTATAATTTATTTCAGATAATAAATATCCATGAAAAATATTATTTTTTACACAGTAATTAAACCAATTATAAATAATAAGTGATACAAATACAATTCATGTCATTTTCTTTCTAGATGTAATTATTAGTCACAGCATCTATTAATTTTGTTTTGGTCGCTCAGTGCTGTATGTAATGCTGTAAACAACAAACATTGTATCATGGTGGCTAAGAAAAAACTGCTGCAGTCAAATGCGAGCTCTTATGTGTAATGTTTGGTGATGCTGCTACTTTTCCTACCATTTTGTAAAAATGTGTGTATAAATTATTTAACCCTTTACCCTCCAATAATGAAATCAAGTAGTACCACTGGGTCTCAAATTTGTTTTAGTTACTTATGTATAAGGTATAATTGCTTATATAAAAAAAAAAATTTATACAAAAACCTTCATTTAATCAAAAGATAGGACTTTTTTCAGTGTGATATTTCTTGAAACAATTTTAGTGGTGTAAACCCAGGTTTCTGGGACACATTTCACACCAAAATACAGTCTCTCTTCTACCACCTTTGACTAATGATTGGAGCGCACAGTACAATCCTTGTGTTTGTTATCAGGCATTTTATTTATAATATGAAGCTTGTCATTCAACCGTTCTTCATCTTTTGATGAAGGTTGACCTTGCTTATGGTTTGTGATCCTGATGTCACTAACCAGACCAGTAATCTACATTCATCTACATTTTTTTGTGTTATTCGTTGTTGCCCTTGACTAGTGAGATATTCATTAAATAAAATAAAACCGTTGTCAACTGACACTTGTAACAACCAAAAATAAAGTTTCTGCCACCATTTTAAACTTTCTACAGTAAAACTAGTACTTGAAATACTGTGGTTGGCCCTGTCAACTCTACTCGTAGTTTAAAATTCCTTAGGCTTTTCAATATCTTTATTAGTTTTTTCTTTAGTAGTGGTAGTACTGGCATTATGAAAATTACTTAACATTATTACATACTTCTTATCTCTCCATGCAAGAACCATTACTTTATCATCCTTATTGTAAGCAACAGATTCTTGGACAGCACGTTTCGCCTTAAATTTGTTTTGTTTACTTCTTTAGGCATTTCTTTTTTGCATAGTTGAACAGTACCAGTTGAATGATCTCGCATTGCTAATAATTCCTGGGCGAAGTTTATTGAAATATAAAATCTCTCCGTGAATAAATGGTAACCAGATTTTTGAGTGACATTAGTCATGTTCATGATCAACTGGAGAACAATCTGTTCAGTGAATGAAAGTTCAGGCCTCATTAAAAAATCTCTTGTTACAGAGCTAAAATACAGAATAACTGAACAAACATTTTTTGCATCGCATATAACATAGATTCCAAATTCCCGCTTAATCGGTTTATTTTTATTATACATTTTAAAATTTATCTCTTGAAACTTACAGTAGACTCATTGCAGATAAACATTGACTTGGTGAATAATAATCTAAAAATCTGGTTTCTATACAATCTAAAACGTCTTTTACTTTACTTGATCTTAGTTGTTTACTTAATCTTAAATTTGCTGCAGAAATAGGAGGTGATACATGAAGAGCCCAAAAATTTTTGAAAAATCACGTATGAGAAAATACATTTGAAAAGATTCAGATGAGTCAAGCCATTGAGATGAAAAAACTTTAGAAACTCCTTTTTCCTTTTCAGAGCCATATTCAGTAAAACACTATTCATAGCAATTATTTCTTTACTTGTAATATCAGTAAATTTAGACCAAATTGAATGCTGTCTAAAAGGAGTCGCTATTTGAAGTTTTTCCTTCATATACTGATTTGTTTCAGAAGTTATGTGATCAAATAACGTTGGTAAAAAAAAAAATAACATAAAAGATTTAACCGGTGATGTTGATGTCTTCCCAATAAGAAACCAACTATCTATGACCTGTATTTGCATTATTAAATGTTATTTTGGAAAAATCAATCCCTTTAGCTTTTGAGCTCACATGAAGGATGTATCACATGAAACTTGCTGGTTTACAACTTGATATATTAAATTTTGTTGCTTCTTGTGTGAGTGGGACAGCAGAGATAGGATGAATCATGTTAAAAAATAGTGGCTACAAAAATATAATATTGACTGTAGAAGAGAAGACATTGCTAGACTATATATTAAGCTAGTCTAATGAAAAATTATGTTAGCATAATTGATCGTGATAGGACTGGATTTCATGTTCTAAAAAACTATTTCCTTAATATAAGTGATGCTAAGATGAAGGAAGGTATTCGACTGCAAATAAGAAAGCCAATATATGATTTTGATTTGAAGATAGTGACAGTGAGGTTGCTGAGTGAAAATCTTTTAAAAAAGAACATCATAAGGTAAACCTATAACTGAGCTTCTTAAAAACAATAAAGTAGTTGAATGTAATATGTCACTAAAGATTCATTTCTTAGATTCTCATCTGGATTTTTTCCCTGCCAATTATAGAGCTGTGAGTAACAGAAGAATGCTTGCCAACTACTGCTGGAATTTCAAGACTGATGTATTTCTTTCTTTTCTGGGCTAGCAAACTACACCAGAAAATTCAAAAGAAGCTACTTTTTTCTTACAGAAAAAGATGGCCTTTACAACAAAAAAAAAAACTATGCTTTGTAAAAAAAAGCTACATACATATTTGAAATCAGCGTCAAGAATACTATAAGATTCAGCTAAAAATTCTTGTAATAAACAAAAAATAGAATTTTATTATCCACTGTTATTCATAAATATTTTATGTAGAACCTAATTAGTCTAATTTATTTAGCCGCCTTTCCAGTAAATATTTGTTTTTAAATGGGTTCACTTGCTTTGAGTATATATATATATATATTGATTACTACTATTAGTTGTTAATTAATTTTTGGTAAAAATCATATTCATGTGTGAGCCATATATGCCATATATTTAGAAAGCCAGCATTAAAAAATGAGAAAAGTAAAAAATTAGTATTTAAAGAAACATTCACTATAACTGACTAAAAGCCATGCAGAGAATGAGGTCTCTCTGTTATACTGCTGCTATATCTGTAATGTAATCTGTAAAAACAAAGGAGGATTATGTATAATTTGCATTTCTAATTTCTTCTGATGTTAGAGAAGGAATACTCAGTGTTGTATATTGATAAGCTTAAAGAGACAATCCCTGCCTGATGGTCTATTAGAAAAAATATCTAAAACTTTAGTAGAAAGTACTTATTACGCAGAGGTAATTGTACATTTTAAACTTATTTTTCAGGTGTATTATATTGGATCCATTATCTGCAGATTTTTTCGGTGTAAGAGCTGTTGGAAGCGCACGTCCTGTGCCTTTTATAGAATCGGTAACAGTTACGGTTTGGATACATGCAGGTGAGAGTGATGATAATTCAAACCAGCAGAAAAATACAGACAGCAGTAGTAATCAAAGTAAAAAGAGTTCAGTTTCCTCTTTACAACAACAGCAGCCTACAACTGCTAATTTACATGCATTGGTTCACATCAGTCTGCTAGTGAGCTTACAAATTAATCATTACCAGTTCCTATTTTTGCTGAGAATCGCTGATGAAGCTAATGAGGTAAAATCAGTTTTTAGCTATTTTTATTAATTTTTAAAGTAGAAATAATATTAATATTGTTTAATAACAATCAGGTCCGTTATGGAACAATGTTGTTTGTGTAGTTTATAGATTATACTTTGAATCAAAAATGTTTCTTAATGACTGCTGTTATTTGGTGGATCTCCATCTTTTATGAATTTAGATTTTTAAATATTTTTCTTCTAATTCAGTATATATAAACAAGGTGTGACCAAACAGTATCCAACCTTGGCTAATAAAAACAATTTTAACCTATTTAATTCAGTGATTTATCCTCTTCCAAAGTAGACCCCTTCTGATGTAAACCACTTATCTTAGCTATATTTTCATTGTTTTTGTAATTTTTTTAATGAGCACCATAGTACCTCTTTCACGTTTCTTTTGATCTCTTCTCTGTCTTCCAATTTCTTTCCTTTAAGTGGAATTTTAAGCTTAGGAACATATTAATAAACCTTTGATGATCAAAAAAGACAATCAACATGACCTTCACATTGCTTCGTGATCGCCCTGATTTTCTTTTGGTGTGGAAAACTTGAAGGTTGCCTCAAGGGTCATAGCTATAGATCCATGTTTCATTTCCAGTTATTATTTTATTCATATAATCGGGATCATTATTAGCACATTCCAGCAAGTCTTGCACAGTATGTTTTTTTTTCATAAGTGAGAAGTTTTGCTACTATGTGCTGCATCCTGAAATATTCCATTAAAATTGATTTCTTTGAAAAAAATTTAATTCCTGCTTCATCTTCAAGCTATCTAATTGTTATTTGATGATCATTCATCACAATCTGTGAACTTACTCAATTTTTGGGGGGATTTTTGCCTGAGCTGATGTCACTTTCGACAGACATTGTTCATCTTAGAGATGACAATATTACACTTTAATTTGTGTAATACCCACTACTTGGTCACCAGAAGCTGTTTGAATCTTCCTTATTGTCTCTTCTTGTGTCACCAAGTTTCTAACAAACTTTAATGCAGATTCTTTGCTCAATCCATTCAGTCATTTTGAAAGGCAACAAAAACATGACAAGCACGGCTGATAAGCAGTGACTGGCTGCAATCGCAACAAAACAGTGAACATTTACAGCAATTACAAATCAAGGTCACATTACATGACTACTCCTTCCCATGCTACAACTGGTTACAGCAACAAAAAAGAAAGTCGGATATCTTTTAATCACACGCTTATATATATTTATAACCATAATATTTAAGAAGCAACATGATGTAAGTCCTGAGTATCAAAAATTATACAGCCCTTAAGAATAATGGGCATCCGACGCCAGGCATACTAAGAAGAATGAGGAGTAAGGTGGTCTCTTGTTGTCTTCTTCCCTAAACAAATATGATGTTGCACATTAACATATCAACCATCCTGCAGAAATGCAGGTGATATTCAACCTTACAAGTGATACTTTCATTCTAATCACCTTACGTGTTTCTGGTCAATGAACATCATTTCTACAAGAGAGAGTGACTCTTGACCGGTGTCTCTTGTACCTAAGGTCTAAGAAAAATAGATTCATACAGATAGTGTAAATCAACAGATTCTTTAATTATAGCTATGAAGTACATAGTTCATCAAATTATAAAAAACAATCCGTGAAAACAAAATATTCGTAGTACAAGTGATAACAGTGTTTTAGAAGACTAAAACCAATGTGATCCAAATTTGACAGAAAAAACTGAAAGTGAGGAAGGTAGTGGAACATAATGAACTGAAAATAGAATTTTATTATGTAGATAGTAAAATAATAAATGTTAGATAAAGTAAGTCAGACATTAAGAGCAGACTGCTGGCGTAAGTGAGGAGAGCTTTCATCAAACAAATAAGTCTAATAGTATATCAAATACAGATTTAAGAATTAGTAATTCTTGAAAATATTTGTGTAGAGTGTGGCTTCTTTTTGATTATATAATGATTATTATGGTAATAGGAAAATCAGAAAAAAAAATTATGGCCTCTGTACTGTAATGTTATAGGAGGATGTTGAAAATAAGAAGATGAATAAAATTTGAAATGAGCAGATCTTAAGATGAGTAGAGGAAAAGAGAGATTTTTGCCAAATTTTTATAACGAAATGAACTAGGTTGGATGGTGGACTGTATATTAACGCATATGTTATCTATTTAGGTAATATAGAAATTGTAGAAAGTAAAAACTTGTAGAGATAAACAAAGATTTGGATATATAAAACAGATAATTGAGAATGTAGTATGTGATAATTATGTTGAGGTTAAATAATAGTGCTAAATAAAAATCTATTTTTATATTTTAAACGAATATGAACTCGATAGAAAGATTCTCTTTCTATTGCCCACCATTTTTTCATTTTTCAATGTACAGTTAGCATGTTAAACTCCTATATTGTTTTTTTAGCTCATTCTTTTACTGTTTACCTTTGTTAACATAATTTATAAGCTATGAATAAACAATACTAGACAAAGAATTAAATCATATCGTAGTCACATACTATGACATCATATCTAATACTGAAGAGTGAGCCTTCATGGACAAGATTAATCATGTCTGTGCAGGTTAAAACATGTAGCTGAAAACACAGCTGTGTTTTTTGTATTAAGCACTGGATTTAGGAATGAATTAATCTTGTTCATTCTTTTTGCCGTTTTAAGTTTGTTAGCAGTCCAGTGTCATAATGCCTTGAAATTGTGTAAATGATGTGGATGCCTTTTGTTATGTATGCGGTGAGTTTACTGAAAATCAAATAGAAAAAACATTACACTTTTAATTAAAAAAGCATATCATTTGTATCTTCACTGTAAAATTGGCGATCAGGATAAGATGTGGGCTCCTGATAGAGTATGCACTAATTGTTGAATATTTAATAATTGTAAAATTATTACATAATTTTTTTTTATACATAATTTTTTGAATATTTAAAAGGATGACTGAAAGGCTTTGCCATTTGGTGTACCTATGGTTTGGCGTGAACCATAGGTTCATGTAACCGATTGTTACTTTTGTTTAACAAGTGTGTCTGGAATTTCTAAAAGATCTAAACATACTGTGAAATAACCTTCACTGTAATGTGCAAGTTTATATTTCACAGTGAAATTATTCCAGTTCCTGAGCCGCCTATGAATGCGTTTCGAAAGCAGCGATGAAGAATCGGGCAGTACTGAAGAAGACAACAATGATTTTGATTTTGACTTATCTTCCAATAAGCCACATCTTATATCAAAAGTTGAATTAATTGACTCGGTTAGGGATTTAAATTTATCAAAAAATCAAGCTGAACTGTTAGGATCAAGACTGCAAGGTTGGAATTTACTTTAAAAAAAAATCTAAAAATTTTGGTTTTTGAAGCCGACAAAAAGAACTTTCTCAGTACTTTATTGAGGAAAATAGTTTGGTTTATTGCACAGATATTGATGAGCTAATGTTGCGCTTAGGACAAATTCATAAATCTCAGGACTGGTGCCTTTTCATAGATTCATCCAAATATAGTTTAAAAGCGGTCTACTGCACAACAGTAACAAATATCCTTCGATAACAATTACTTATGGTGTTAATTTGAAAGAGACATACAATGTGATGAAAAATGTTCTTGAAAAAATAAATTATAAAAAATAAAGCTGGAACATATGTGGTGATTTGAAAGTTATAGCTATTTTGTTGGCATGCAGTTAGGCTATACTAAGTAAATATATTTTCTTTGCGAATTATGTTACCAAAGAGTGGAAGAAACGAGACAACTTAACTGCAAATGGGAAAAATATTATTCATGAGCCCTTAGAAGAACCCAAAAACAAAACATTTTTACCCCCTCTCCATATCAAACTAGGACTAATGAAATATTTTGTAAAAGCAATGAAAAAGGATAGTCAGAATAGTTTGTACATCAGGCAGAAATTTCCAAATAAAGGAAAAATTAGAGAAGGAGTATTTGTTGCTCTTCAAATAAGAGAGTTGGTCAAAGATGATGTATTTAACTCGGTGTTAAATAATGTAGAAAGTGCAGCTTGGGCTTCATTTAAATATGTTAGAAAGAAGTTTTCTCGGTAAACAAAAATCTGACAATTACCACGATATTGTTAATCAACTTCTTACTTCATAAGAGCTACGGGATGTAATATGTCTTTGAAAATGCATTTCCTCCACTCACATCTGGTTTTTTCCCGGACAATCTTGGAGACATAAGCGTCGAACACAGTGAACGTTTCCACCAAGACATGTCGGTGATGGAAAGCAGCCGCTATAAGGGAAATGGAATATTAACATGCTAGCCGATTACTGTTGGACATTAATTCGGGATGTGCCTGAGGCTATTTATAAAAGAAAAGCATCAGCGAAATCATTCTAACATAGGTTATGATTCATAGCAGGGTGAGACCTAACCCATAAGTAAATGGGTGAGCGAGGATGGTCAAAACGCAAGAGAAAATTACCATTTCCACTCAAAGGAAAGTTCAAGATCTCTTCCGGGCAAATTCCATTCCACCCACAGAGTCCCTTGAAAAAGAGGACTTTTTACTCGCGTAGAAACAACATGTTACTAATCGGTGATTTTACCTTGGTCTGCTTAAATATGTGTTATAGCAAAAATTATTTTTCATCCAAAAAATCTCCAAAGAGTAGGTAAAAGGTACAGGGTTATTAAAGAAATAATCTCAATCGTCCTTGAAATGGTATTATATGGAAGAATGTTACTAAATTGTAAACCTTTCAGCCAAATAAATTAAGCCGTGTTTGTAACTGAATAAATCTACAACTATTTTAGAACTAAGCAGAACTTCTCTGAAACCATCTTAATAATTCATTTTACTGTAAGCATTCATTAAATAAAAAGCAAGTGTTTTTATGTATGTTAAAAATATTAAAAATTTAAGTTTTTAATTTTGCCGTAACCAAATTAATTTTTGTTGTAGTTGACGACGTTCCTAGCGATGGATTCAAATCGCATCTTACATAGAGATGGTGGTAGTTCTATTGTAATGGGCGCTTTAATACCGCAATTAGAAATTACATTTGTGATGCCGGCTCAGGTTCCTGGTAAAGAATCATCTGGTGGAGATTTAGAATCGGTTATTCCAGATTCATCCAGTTTGATTGATGATCAGAATACAAATACTAGCATACAATGGCATCAGAATTTATCAACTGATATTCCATCATCTGTAAGCTATATTATCTTTATAAATATATATTGGGTGTTTTGTGTTCTTTGTGTGTGTAATTTAAATTGTGTTGGTGTGACGTTACTGTTTAATATTTTACTGACCTTTCTATTTTATTTTATTGTTATCAGAATTATATGTTACCTGTTTATGTGCAGTTATATAATATAGTCGGCCTCCATGGCGTGAGTGGTAGCATCTTGGCCTTTCATCCAGAGGTCCTGGGTTTGTATCCCGGTCAGGCATGGAATTTTCATATGCACTACAAATCATTCATCTCATCCTCTAAAGCAATACCTAACGGTGGTCCCAGAGGTTAAACAAAAAAAAAGTTATATAATTTACAGCCTGATTAATTTAACTTGACCATCATTGGGATTTAAAACTGCAATAGTTATCAAAAACTTTAAATAGAAAATGTAACCTAATTTTTTTTTAATGCATTAAAAATATGCTACCGCAATTTGTAAACCCACTTTTATTTTTCAATATGGTGGCCAGCTTAAATTTTTTCAACAGTACTTTTTTGCATTTTCAGTTAGAGAATGAGATTTTAAATCCTTTTTTAATGAAGTTTCGGAAAATTTGTTATTTATTTGTTTTATGGAGGATGCTTATATTATTATTTATTCTTGATTTGGTTTAAAAATACTATTTTTTTGCTGATATAAACCGTTGCAAGTGTAGAAATGTAAAAGTTACATTATTTTAATGCTAAGGCTTATTGTAAAATAACTGTAATGGGCTACATCAGGCTAAAAATTAGAGAAGTTTCATTGTAGTAGTGTCTAAGTAATAGCATTTAAATGATATCAGCTGTTATCAAATTGCATTAAATTTTGCATTAAATGATGTACACAATTCAGATTAACAACTGGTCAAGTACTTTGACCGGAGAATTCTTTGAAAGTTGAGTTTCTGTTAGCTGATGTGATAAGGTAAGTGCTTGAATAGACATTAATCAATTTATTGGAAGGCAGTTTTAGATTAGCCTTGGTAGAAACAAAAAACCGTACAAAAATTGTATGTGTGATTAGGTACATTACACAGGTTAATAAAAAAAAATTTGGAACCGAGATAAAAGTAGATTAATATGTACATTTTTTATGCTGAATCTTAAGCACAAATGAAATCAGTTTTTCTTCATCACCTTCAGATTTTTAGTTATGACCGTTTAAAATATTGAGAAACTTCTTAAATGGTAAATACAAAAACAATAATAATTACAATTAAAATTCCTACTTCTATTTTGCAGACATTTAAGTTTATCCTAATTTGTTTTTTCTTATTTTCCTTTTGTGATAAGTGAAGTCTTCTGTTTTTATCATCCAGCAGTAGTCAGTCACTCATCGTAGATTAATCCCATCTGCCTTGATAACATTGTTCCATCTGCAATATATCTTGGTGGAATCTTTCTCCTTGTTCATTACTGATGTCACCAAGTTTAAAGGAAAAAAGTCCAAGTGAGAATGAGAATGTAAAAAATGAATTTTCAGTGATATTCTGCAACCTTTTTGTAGTTCACTAAGAGTTCATTTACAAGCTGATCATGGTTTTCAGCTTTTTTCCCCAAGAAAACCAGTAACATCTTTGAATGACTTCCATGCCACTAGTTCTTTAGGTTTGCTGTCAAATATATTTTCACAAATTAATTTTTCTTATTTATGCCCCAATGAATATTTCCTCTTTTAATTTGGCTTCGCTTAATCATGAAGAAACCTAGCTAAATATTTAAAGCCATCTTCATCTGTATCTAATGTTTTTACAAAATTCTTCATCAGGCCTAGTTTTATGTGTAGAAGTTGTAAAATAATATGACCTGGGGAATATTGACAACATTTTCCTTTCCTGGGGTAAACTGATTTTTTTTTACCAGTCTAACCATGCAGTGTTTATCTGTAGCCTGACTATCGCACAAACACAAGAAACACATGTATTTTGTAAAGCCACTCTGGAGACCGAGATGAAGAAATCAGCTGATTTTGAAGTCGAGAATTCTAAGGTTCAAATCCTACTAAAGGCAGTTACTTTTATACGGATTTGAATATTAGATCACGGATACATATGTTCTTTAGGTGGTTGGGTTTCAATTAACCATACATCTTAGGAATAGTCGACCTGAGACTGTTCAAGACTGCAATTCATTTACATTCATACATATCATCCTCTTTCATCTCCTAAAGTAATACCGTAACGGTGGTTTCAGAGGCTAAACAGAAAAAGAAGAGACCGAGAAGAAACCATATCACTTTCAGTTCAGCAATGATTTGCCATGAGTGTTCATCATACTTAATAGCTTTTAAGATTTTTGACATACTTAATAAGATTCTTTAATTCCTACAGCATATATTACCGGTATAGAAGAAAACTTATTCAAATTATGCAACAACACTGCCTTTATGCTTCTTTTTGATAAGTCAATAAATAAACGCCAATCATGAATAACATATTCATTGTCCAGTTCAGACATTAACCCCTTAACATCACAGCAGGAAAAAATTAAACCATCTGTTCTAAAGTATTTCAGTAAATTTTTGTTTTGATTTCAATATACTGAAATTTTAGTATCCTTGGTTTATAAATTCCATTCTTTAAGACGTGAACCTAGGAGTTAATGTTCTGACAAATACAAGTCACGAATTAGGTTGCTCAGTTCTGCATGTGTGATGAGGTGAGTTTCAGTATTTGACTTCTGGAATGTAATTAACATATATTGAAGTTGAGGTTTCATTGGTTGAACCTTCTGGATAATCAAAAATTTCTTTCCAAGAAGTTGGAGTGTGTAAATCAACACCATGAAGTACATGTCTCATAGCTGAATGAACATTTGGGTATGCGATACTGTTTTTATTGTTTGAATTGAAACCGGTAACATTTATTAAGCAAAAATAGCAATCATCATAATGGTTAGTAGGCTCTCACCAAATCATAGATACCCCAAACGGCAAATGCTCTATTTTACTTCCTTGTATGAAGTAAAGGAAGTATTGTGATAGCGAAACATTTTGGATTTCATATTTCAACAGAAATATCCATTTTGACTATACCTGAATCCATTTTGACTAGTTTCAGGATAGTGTCTGTACATATGTATGTGTGTATGTATCTCGCATAACTCAAAAACGATTAGCCGTAGGATGTTAACATTTTTTATTTAGCACTGTTGTAACATCTAGTTTTGCACCTCCCTTTTTGATTGCAATTGAGATTAAAATTAAAATTTTAATTAATGAAATATTTTGATCTTAAAGGAAAGGCACATAGATTCGAATCAGATTTCATCTCCTTTGTGTTTTTTTATTTATTTTTTTTTAAATTTAAATTATTGATTTATTAATAAATATTAACTTGTGATTGTAAAAAAATGTTTACAATAAATAATTATTCAATAACTATAAAAAAAAATGAAAAAATCAGAAGTTATTAGTGAAATAAAATTCTATGTACTTGTAAAAATGTGTATATATAATTTAATAGGCATTATTGCATATGTGTGTATTTAATAGATTTGGTGAAACATCTGATTATTTAATATTAATTGAAAATTATAATCTAGAATCATATTATTTTTGCATTTTTTAGTTTAATTTTATTTAATTATTCTGGAATTTCTGAATTTAACTTTAATCTACATTCAAGTTAACTACAGAGTGACTGAAAAATAGACCCTCACAAGAACAACATATACACTGAGGCATACATGCCCAATCTTTAATAAGTTCATTATTATTAATAAGTTCAATCTTTTAGTTCATTATTCCTTTGATATTATCGGACAGTGTTTCTCCCCAAGATGGAGTTGATCATCATTTCATTTGTTTTTTGTTGCCAATCATTTAATCACTCTTAGGTTTGATATAATTCTTCTGATCTTAATTTGTGTACAGATGTTTAACAGTAGATACTGAAAGTCTCTACCCTTTTCTTCAGACCAAACGTTCCCAATAATTGAAAAAACTCTCTCAACTGAAGCAGATGTCCCAGGCGAAGACATCACAAACTCAACCATTTTACAAATATTGCAACATGAAGTATGAGTCATTTGAAACACTTTAAAAATTTTTTCCACTTCTCTTCAATAGTATCTGGTACTTTTTTAGAACTTGAACCACAACCTATCGTTTGGTTTTGAATTACCTGGTTCAACAATGTGTGTTTATCAAATAGATCATCAATATTTTTGGAATATTTTATAATTTCATTAACAACTTGTGCACTCTTCTAAATCAGACCAGTTCGTATATTTATCCACTGAAACTTACTAATTTTATCGAAACTGGTTCTCCACAAAGTATTGGATACTAGAATTATAAAAATTGTCTACGCTTGAGAAGAATTTTTGTTCCTGAACATCATTATTTTCTTTTAGAGTGCATAGCAATTATTTGGCAGAAGATGGTATAAATTTGTGGATTTTTCTTTCCTGAAGTTGACAAATTGATTCAGAATATGCCTGAAATGCTTCTGCTGCTGTCATGAAATTAGCTTCCAATTTCAGAATTATGTTATTAAAAATAACAGTAGAGTACCGTATAAAAATTTCAAAAACAGTTCACTTTTTAGATTTTCAAAAAATCAAATTATAATTTTGGGCATTTGTCACAAGATAAGTATGATTTTAGGCCATCAAAAATTGAAAGAATTTCAATTGCAGGTAACAAAGTAAGGAACCTTGTGCTTTCTTTTTTCCTGTTTAGCCTCCAGTAACTACCGTTTAGATAATTCTTCAGAGGATGAATGAGGATGATGTGTATGAGTGTAAACAAAGTGTACTCTTGTACATTCTCAGTTCGACTATTCCTGAGATGTGTGGTTAATTGAAACCTAACCACCAAAGAACACCAGTATCCACGATCTAGTATTCAAATCTGTGTAAAAATAACTGGCTTTACTAGGACTTGAACGCTGTAACTCTCGACTTCAAAATCAGCTGATTTGGGAAGACGCATTAACCACTAGACCAACCCAGTGGGTTAAGGAACCTTGTGCTGCTATGAGATAACAAAATTCTTTAAGTTTTATTACTCTTACTGTATATACAAATAAATAAAAGTCACACAAGACCATGTCTTGTCGAATATGGCGGCTGGGGTATCATTACAGTGTTGTTTTTGGCAAAAAAATTGACAAACAAGCAATGAAGTGTGAACAGGCGCATTAATCCACAAATGTGGGCATTTTTTTTGGTATGCTTCACGCAAACGGCGTTGAACTTGTAGGTAATACTCCTTATTGATCATTTGACCTTGTAGCAAGAACTCTGATGCACTATGCCATTAAAATTGAAGAACACACTGAGCATAATCTTCACTTTCGACCATACTTGTCGAGCTTTTTTCGGTCTTTGTGATCCAGAATGCCTCCACTGGGACGATTGAGCCTTAGTTTCGACATCATATCCATAAACCCATGTTTTATCACCTGTTATGACTTGTTTCAGTAGTCCTGCATTGTTGCTGATCTCATTTAGCAACTCCTGAGCAACTTCCATTCACTGCTGTTTTTGTTCGAAATTCAACAATTTTGGAACAAATTTTGCTGTCACTCGTTTCACATCCAAAACTTCTGAAAAAAATTTAATGGCATGAGCCAATTGATATCCCAACATCATCAGCGACTTCTCTGATTCTGATTCGGCGATCATTCATAATCATTTCTTTCACTTTTTCCACATTTTATCAGTTGTTGATGTGCTGGGATGTCCAGGGCACTCGTCATCTTCAACGTCTTCATGACCTTCATGGAAACGCTTATACTACTCATAAACCCTTGCTTTATTCTTAGCAGACTCACCAATAGCAATATTTAACACTTTTAAGCCATTGCTACACTTTATTCCATTCTCTAGCAAAATTTAATACATTCATCCATTATTTAAACAAATAAAAAATTGCCGATCGTATCAAAACATGTGTATCCTTTTGACAGCTGACAACCGACTAAACATCCAATATGGCTAAAAATGTACAGATACTTTTCAAACATGTTTACCAATACAACAACGAAAAAATCCTGAGAATCAGACTAATACAACCCATAAAATTTCAAAATTCTCATTACTTTTTGAACACATCTTGTATGTGAAAATATTTATAAATTTTTATAACAACTTCTATGTCCAGCGGTAGAGAATCATATACTGTTTGTACTGCATTGTGTATAATATGGGCTGAGCAGCCAATTCCTAAAAATAAAATTAAGGTCTATCTAAATCACTTTGAACTTTTCTGAGTAAATTTCATTCCCCTTTCTCTTCACACCACCAGAATTACTGTTAGTGTTATCAGCAGTATAACAAACCAACTTTTATTCAAGTTTGTATTTTTTCACACGCCGCAAATGTTAGTGTGTCAAAATTTGAGCAGTTTCAAGTAACATTTCATTGCAATCGATACTGAAATATCTGACAACAATCGGAATAAGTTTTACTTCACTTCTGTTTGAGCTATCCATCGTTACTGTTACATAATTAATGTTTTCCAAAGAATGCAATACATCATCAAATATAAATGGTGAAATAATTTTAACAATAATTGCCTTGGTTTAGGTTCTAGCAGATGAGAATTTTGGGTCATATAACTTTTTAACCAATTTAGATGTGCAGTCTGATGTTTTGAAACTGAGTTCATGTCTTGCAATATGGAATGAAAATGTGAATTATTTAGCAGCACACTCCAGATCACTGTTAATTGTTATTCCCGCCTTTGGCTTTAAAAAAATCTGTTATGTTTGCTGAAGCAGTAGCATTAATAGCATTCCTATGTTTAGCTGTTTACACATGGTCTTCAATATATCATCACCCTTTCCTTTATGTTCCAACAGAAAATTTTCCAGTACATAGTATGCATAAAACAAATTCATTGTTATTGTCATTACACAATTTCAAAAGTCTGTATTCCTGTTGTAAGTTAACATTAAACACACATTTTCGTTTGCCCATTGCTAAACGATGGGACAAAAACAAACAGAGATAAAATTATCAAAAACATGTAGACGAGTTACTTCACGTACAAAAACAACATAAATACATTGCCCCTGTTGTGTTGCCAAATGATTAAGTAAAAGGTTGTAGCAAGACTAGTAGCCATGCCTCCATCAAAATTGATGTCAGCGCTTGCTCCAAGGTCGGCTGAGAGAGGCACGGCCGTAAGAGAATGTTTAAAAAAGTGATGTTAAACATATATAGGTTTAAAATTAAAACCTCACCAGTCATAAAATTCTCAAACTCCAAATATTTTTGCTACCCTGAACAGCACTAAAAAACTGGGACTGTCCAGGCTAAGCCTGGATGTATGATAAACCTAACCATGGAATGCAATAAAACACAGCACAAAACACACACACACACACACACACACACACACACAAAAATTAACAAATCTCAATGTTCAGAAACATTTTAATCTAGTAAAATCTTTCACTAAATTTATGGCATCACTTATGATACAATCATTATAATATGTGTATGATAAAACCACTACCACAACTAAAGAAAATAGCAAGTCATATTAAGAGCTGAACCCATACTGAAGAAAATTTCATCACGTTGAATTACTCATTACTTGGCTCACTAACATGTCTGGTTTGACATGAAATAACATCATTAGACTGTTATGTATCAAATATAGGTCTACAGCATGCATCATAATATAAATTAGATATGAATAAGCAAACATACAGACATAATATTGTATTGTTTTTTCCACAAATGATGGAACAAATAAATTTAAGTGATTGTAACTTAAGAGCATTACATAATGCGAAAAAAAAAAAAAAATCTTATGCTGATCAGTGTTGTCATTGTCAGACATCATTTGCCAATATCACACAAATCTTGTCTTTTTTTCCTAACTTCTCCCCTCAAACTACAAAATATGAAGGTAAAAGTCTCCTTACTGATTATATGTTATGGTAGAATAAATTCAATCAGTGGTTTTTCTTCATAAAAAAATATTAAAAAAAAAAAAAAAATCATATATTATTCAAAGCAGCTGGAAATGTTTTATGACTTTCAGGTATGAGTATTGAACTTTGTTTTCAGAATCATATTCATTGAATTACAATTTAACACTGGTTTTGATTCACTTTTTGAAGATTTTACCATTCTTCAATAACACAGCTGAAAACAGGAGTAAGTGTTAGCTCATTTAATCCAACCCATGTTGCTTTGTTAGAAGCAGCTGAATTGTCAATTGGTCAAATGAATTAAGACCAAGATATTGACCGATAACTGGAATTGGTTTTACAAAGTAGGCACCTTGACCACTAGTGTGACTTTCTATACAAGTCCAGAATAGGAAGCAGACTGCTTGGACATTGCAACAAGTACTTGCTATTCCCCTAAGCTCTAGCGTGTATCTTACTGACTATCAGAATGTTGCCACAGATAGAACCAGGCTGATACAACTCCCATAGCTGTGAAAGAAGAAAAAAGAAAGAAAAGAAGAACTTCCAAAGAAAAATAAATAAAAGAAAGGGAAGAGAAAGAGAGCACATTACCGTAGATACTGCTTTTGAGCTAGTTAGGATAGTTTTACTGTCTTGCCAAGGATATCTTTACTTACTTAACCTTGTTCATAAATTTGAATTTTTTTAACTTCAGCTGTTTGCAGGTTTACTGGACATTCATCATTATTAGTACTTTTATGGCCATTTTACAACATTTTTAGCATTCAAACTAAGAATCTCTTTGTACTGTTAACAAAGAGGAATGAGATATGTTTGACAACACATTAGGCATTCAGATCAAGTACATTTACATTATATAGTTATGAAATCAGTCAGATTCCTTTTTCTAATGCAGTTTGTACATTTTTTTTTTTTTAACAGGGTAGAGTTACTCTTGTCGATCATCCATTGAATGACTGTGTGAGTGGCAGTCGAAATCACTACCTTCCTCCTTTACATCACACCAGTAGTTTATCAGTTAATATGATATCACCTACGACACCTGCTGCACCATCTGAAAATAAAATACCGTTTAATTTATCAAATTCTGTTAAAAAAGGTTTTAATACATTTTTTACATCAATTGATTCAGCATTTAAACCCTCCAATGATGATGCAAGTGATACTGTCTCACTAAGGTAAGTTTAGATTTAGTCATTATTATTCATATTAAGAATTTTCATTATAGCCTCTACATCCACATATGTATATCCATTGATCCAGTGGAGATGATGGAAGATATAATCTTCTTCTTTTTAGAAGAATGTATTATATATATATTTTAAAATATATTTATATATATTTTTAAAATTTTAATTTTATAGTTTATTCGTTGTGCAGATTTTATTGTTATCAGTCAACCTTGTAAAATTAGGGTGTACAAAAAAAAAATCAGGGTTTTAAAGCTGTTTAATGTACTTAACTTTGACACAGTAATGAATCAAAATAAATGAAAGTCTAACCTCAGTTTTCCCTGCAAGTGTTCAATGTGAGCATCTTTTGTCATGAAGCACACATCCAACTTTTAGGCGAGTTTATCCCATATTTTAACCATCATGTCTGCAGTAATGGAAGCGACAGCTGCTTCAGTTCTGTAGCTTAAATCAGGTAAATCAATAGATAGCAGAAGAAGTTACACAAGATTCTTTAAGAAACCCTGAAGTAAAAGATCATATGGGATCAGGTCAAGTGGCCTTGAAGGCTGCTGCAAAAAAGCTCTGAATCGGGTCCATGCCAACAGTTGGGAATAACATCATTCAACTGATCCCTTACAAATTTATGTCAGGGAGGAGGCGCACTATCCTGTGGACAAATAAAATTCTCTGATCCATCTTGCAATTGAGAAGAGCTGTGTACACAACATATCTAACTAAATAAACAACTCTTGTTACACTTGCTTCAGTGAAAAAGATTGGCCTGTAAGTTTATCTTTGGGATGTCACACAGAAAACATTTAATTTTGGGGGAGTTCCTTCCACATTGTAAGAGTTCACAGGGAATTTCTGACATGAAGATATAGAAATTATACATATTAACTTTTTCACGAAGATGAAATGTGTTGTCAGTAAACACAATATAATCAAGAAACTCATAATCATCGTGCAACATTTTGATCATGACATTATAGCATGCATAGTGTAGCCAGTAGGTTTGAAAGCCTGTAAAAGATGTAAATGGTATGAGTCATATCTAAGCATTTCCTTAAAATATTCCACACTGTCATAATTGCTAGTTTGCAGCTGGCCTTATTAATTTATTTTTTAGGACTACTAGGAGAGACTTCCTGACACATTCAACATTTTCCTTCATCTCATACCCTTTCCTTTACATATGCATCAAATCATTTCAAACTGATTATGCCATTGACAAGTGTTATCATTCTGAGGATCACAAATAAATACACACACTTATACTTACTGTTGAACATTATATGATATAAATAAACGGTTTCATATTGTAATGTGAAAAAGTACTCTTATATTCTTATTTGCTCTTGACTTAATAAGGCACTAAAATTTTTACTGATTCTTTTACCAAATATCCAAAAATTTTGGTTTTACTCCCCATGTCTGTCTCAGCAATAGCAATACACTCATCAATTTTTACTGGATCCTTAACCAATTAATTTTAACAAGCCAATGTTGCAACAAAGGAAGTTTGTATTGAACTGAACTTCACATAGCATATAACCAGTTCTGACTATACAGAGTGAATCATGAAGTTCTTGTGGGACTTTCATAACCAATTTTACTCATGAAAATAATGGAAAAGTTCATGTAAACATATGTTTGAAAATGTTTCATTTTAGAGTTGCATTAAATCCAGTGAAAGATTTCACTTGAATTTCAGCTACCCTGATGAAATGAGAACATACTGAAATTTTTATTAATTAAAGGGGAAAAATTAGTGATTTATTATGGTTTTTGTTTCTGAAATAACGAATGGTCTCCAGAACTGTATCTGCAGCAGTTTTTGGGAAATTTGGGGTGAAACCAATAAGTTGATGTGAAAAACCCTGTTTTTTATGTTTGAGATAACTTTGTTAATTGGGTAATCTTTACATATATATTTCTTTTGTCCATGTGTACGTGACTGAACTCCTCCTAAATGGCTGGACTGATTTTGATGAAATTTTGGGTATGTGATTAAGTTGATTCGAGAATAGTGTAGATTCACAATTTGATCCGATAGAAAATGTTTTTTTAATTTATTTATGTGTTGTTGATCTTGGGATGGTTAAGGTTCACAATTGGATCCGGTAGGCAGCACTGCGATCATGTTTAGAATTGCGCACTTATTGAGAATATTATACTATATTATTATTTATTGAAATAATGTTTTAAAGTGTAATTAAAAAATATATATTGTGCAAATTTATAAGGTGCAGTATTGAAGTGAGTATTTTACATGATGTTTCATGAATTTTAATGATGTATACACGTGCATTCAATAATAATCAACTTAACCTACAAATTTAAATTGTCAGTTCTCATTTGATTCTATGCAACTTATGAAGTATTGAACAGCTCTTTGAAAATAAAAATGTAGGTTTGTAAAATAAATGTTAACATTTATATTTAAGTTACTTATAATAATTATAGTTTAAAGAATATTTCACCCACCGGGTTGGTCTAGTGGTGAACGCGTCTTCCCAAATCAGCTCATTTGGAAGCCGAGAGTTCCAGCATTCAAGTCCTAGTAAAGCCAGTTATTTTTACATGGATTTGAATGCTAGATCGTGGATACCGGTGTTCTTTGGTGGTTGGGTTTCAATTAACCACACATCTCAGGAACGGTCGAACTGAGAATGTACAAAACTACACTTCATTTACACACTCATACATATCATCCTCTGAAGTATTATCTGAACGGTAATTACCGGAGGGTAAACAGGAAAAAGAAAGAATTTAAAGAATATTTAAAAATTTGAAGTTATAATTATTGTAGCCGATTAATTTTATAAAAAATTTTCTAAAATTGTTTTTAATTTACAATTATCTAAAATTTGGTAAAATAGATGTAAGAATGACAAAAATTATAAAAATTTCTACCAAAATTTTAACTGCATTGCTTTTTTTACAGTACTTTAATTTTTTATTAATTGATTAATTAAGCTATCACATGAATCTTCAAAATTATTAAATAAAAAAATTTTAGAATGATCTTAAGTGAAAATTAGTAGTAATGTGGATGAAAATGTATTAATTACACTAATTATTAATTTTACAACGTACACGGCATGCACAGATACTCCATAACCATTGGTTAAATAGAACGGCAGAAGATCAATTGACGGACAATGTAAATTTAAGAGACCAGGTTGCAAACATACGTGCAAATGAAAGTCAAGAGCATCACAATGAACGTCTTCGAGCTAATGCGTTGAGACAAAGAAAGGCATGTCAACGAGTCACCTTTGCACACAGAGCACATGATCAACAGTGCATGCAAGAACGTCGTGCATTGACATGTGCATCACTTCACCGCCTTGCGTTCGAATATGAGCCAGAAAGAGACTATTCATCACGTGCACTAATTGTCATCGTTAGTATGGACAAAGAATGCCAACACTGTCATGCATTTAAATACAAAGGTGAATCAGCCAGTCTTTGCTGCGCATCAGGAAAAGTTTCACTTCCACCATTGAATTCTGCCAGAATGATTGAAAACAATATTGGCTGGAGCCACATCTCAATCGAAATTGTTTTTGAGTAAAATTCGTAAATTCCATTCTTGCTTCCAAAGGACAAAAATCATTCAGAATGAGGATGGTCGTAATTCTGAATCAATATTTAAGATTCAGGGCCAAGTGTATCATCAAACTGGTTCTTTGTTCTCAATGCCTGATGCCGATCCAAAATTTTTGCAAATTTACTTCATGGGCAATGAGGAGCAACAAATTAACACACGCTGCCAATACAATCACATCGAGCAGATGGAGGAGCGGGAAATAGTGGCAACTTTGGAAACATTTTTGCATTGGCAATTGCTTCATCAGGCGTTGCAGCAACCTTGCTTGATGGCGGGTGGACTGTGCATTCAGCACTCAAGTTGCCATTGAACATTCAGACAAATCCAGATGCAATGTGTAACATAAGAAGCATTCAGGCCTGGCTGAAGTTTTGGGAACATGCAAAATTATTATCTGGGATGAATGCACTATGGCTCACAAGCATTCACTTGAAGCTCTCGATAGAACGCTGAAAGATCCCATTGGTCGAGTTGTGATAACTGTACGTGTGGTAGCGTCAGGTATTTTAAAAATAATTTTTTTTTACATATTTTTTCATCAAAACAGTTCAAACAATTTATAGTTAATTTGAAAAATTTTTAATTTTTGGATTTACAATGTTTGAACAGGACTTTTAAAAAAAACATATAGAAAATTTAATTCTGAACAAAGCTGTATAAGATAAGTTTAAGAAAACAAAGAAAAGTTAGAAACATTTTAATTTTATTTAGAAAAGTACATTACTACATTTGTCAGAAAAGTACATATTTAATGTAAACAAAACCCAAATTCGTTTTTGGTGAAGAAAAAATTTGTAGAAACAAAGTTTACTGTTATAAATTCCTGTTAAAAAACTAAAAAAAAAAAGTGGAAATTACACAATTGTAAAATAAATGTTATTTAGATAATAATTTGTTTATTAATGACAGAAATACAATAAATTTTTCAAAAAATTATTATTTCAAATTTGGCAATAAAATAACAACTGATCAGCAACACATAATTTTATATTAGTATTTAAATCATTTTGTAAGATACATTAAATATACCTGGACTATGAACTGTGCTGTCATTAGCGAAGGTTTTATGTAAATTTTAGTCTGAACGTGATCAGTTTGCCATTGAAGTAATGTCCTACTTATTTACAATAGAGGAATACACTGATATGGTATTCATTTTGGGTGTGTGTAATGGTAATGCTACAGCTGCTGCAGTAGAATATGAAATATGTTTTCTGAATCGCAGGATTCCAGATCCCAAAACAATTAGCACAACTTCCTCTTCTTCATTAGCATTTCTTCAACACACCATTAGAAGTTTTAACAGTGAAAACTCGAACCTTGTTATCCTCTGCTGGATGAAGTTCTACAATACAGGCCGTTCTCCATTCTAAAGAGGGAAGAGAATCTTCCTTGATGATAACCATGTCACCGATGCTTAAATTAGGTGAAGAAGTGGTCCACTTCTTTCTCTGCTGTAGTCAATTCAAATAGTCTTGCGACCACCGTGACCAGAAGTGTTGTAACAACTGTTGAATTTGAAGCATTAGCGGTGCCATAAGTGATTGTCAGCAATTTAAATGTTTTAATAGGATCTTCTGGCTGGTTTTTCCAAAAGATTAGTTGTAGATTTTGTTGAGCTGAATGGATGTTAATCTGACGATACATTTTTTCAATATCTGCTGTTACAACATATGGGTGTGTTCTGAATCTTGATACAATACTGACAATATTTGATTGTACTGTTGAACCAATGATTGAGATGTCATTCAATGAAAGCTTGTTTTTAAGGATGCACTGAAAACTACCCGTAATTTGGTGGTTGTGGAATCTACCCTTAACACTGCGTGATGCAGAATGTAATAAGCCTTTGATGAATTAGCTTCAGCCATTGTAATTTCCTTCATATGTCCTAGCTCTTCATATTCTTTCATGAATTGGATGTATTGTGAATGCATCTCTGGGTTAACGAGTAAGCACCTCTCTAATGATAAAAATCTTCTGAATGCAGAATCCTTTGATTCGCCAAGATCACAAATATCACCTTTCAAGGGGATTTGCACACAGTACCTTCCAAGATCATCCCTGAAGGTTGTATTCATTTATAGGTCTTCGCACAGTTTGTTGTTTCCAGTGTACTGTTTTTCAGAGCAACCATCTTTTATATCCTAAAACTTCTGTGTGGTTTTGTTTATGTCATCCAGCATAGATAGATAGCAAACTATAGTTATGCGCGACATAGTGTTGATCGTTACTTTGCCGGAAATGATCCAACCAAGCACTGTATTTTGAAGGGTTGGAGATGAATCATTAAGTTTTAGTCTTCCGTCACATAGCAAGTAAAAAAATAACTCTGTTCCAATGAGCAAGTCAACGTCACTCGGTTAATTGAAATTAGGATCTGCTAACTGAACATTAAGTGGAAATTTCATGTCTGATTTTTGAATTGGCACAGTGGGTAAATGTTTGGTAATAGATGTTAGGAGTACATAGTCAGTAGCGAAGGAAAATGTATTAAATCTTGAGTTAATGACATATTGAACAACAATGTTTTGGTAGTGAATGTTCCAATTCCATTCACTTCTACAGATACATTTGCAAATGGCAAGCCTAGTTTTTTGACCACCCTTTCAGTCACAAAATTTGACTGTGACCCTAAATCTAATAGTGCATGACAAAGATGAGGAGCCCCACAATGATCGAGAACATATGCTAGGGCAGTAGACAACAACACTGAAGAAGGAACACCTTGGCACGATATACGTGATGTGGACACAATTGATTGATTTTGATTACTGAATTCAGCCTTGGAAATTGATGTATTTGATTCAGGATGCAAAGATTTATTTTTCCTTTCTGTATAATGCAATAACATATTGTGACGTTTACCACAAAGTTTGCATGAGCCTGCAGCACAATTTTTTATTTTACGATTACCAGAAGATAGGCAATTAAAGCACAGTCCTAACTTCCGCACTTCCCTTTCTCTATCTTTAATGGATAATTGATTTGAACTTATCACAAAAATACAAATATAATGGATGGGAATTGTAACATATGAACATTTCTTTATAGAAGATATGTAATTAAACATGGATATATTATTTTTTGAATTTTGTTTAGTTTCGATTGGAAATTTTCGGTTTGAGCTTCTATGATTCGACATCTTTTCTGTAGGAATTTTATTAAATAAGATAAAATGGGCACATTGTTAGAATCAATTTCTGATTCCCACTGACAGTGAGTAGTTTTATCCGACTTGCTGATAATTAAGTGAATTATTAGTGTCCCAGTGTTCAGTGGGTTGACCTAATGTATGAAGGGCACGCATATGTTTTTGTATATCGTCAATTAATTTTCTCAAATTAAAACTACACCCTTTGTCTAATTTATTTAGATTGAAATATAGCTGAGTTGTGTTTGCTGATTAAATACTTTTTGTTTTGAAACCTCCTCCACTAAGAGGTCCCAAGCAATTTTATAATTTTCAGATGACCCTTCTAGAGATTGTAAGACACTGGCGGCACAGGTACTGTCCTTTAAAGACAATTTCAGACATGAAATTTTTGATAATTAGACAGATTTTGATTGTCATGAATTAATGATTTAAAACTGTCATGGAATGGTGACCATTCGTCATATTCTCCAGAAAATGTTGACAGCTTTTGAAAGTAGCTGGTAAGGAAAAGCGGGGATAAGCCCAATTTGACTCCTTATTTTCATCAGTCGTTTCATGATTTACATTGATATTGTCAGCCTTAGTGAGCTGCTAAATTTTAGTTTGGGTTCGTACGGTTAATCGATAGAATGTATCTTTAAATTGAGCCCAGTCATCATTATGGCTCTCAAAATTGTCTAAAATGTAGATTTCGGTTTAAATTCAGTATTGATTGTTGTACACCCATTATAATTTTTATGTTTGTTTTTGTGGAATCCCAATCCATTATTCAGAAATCACTACTGTGTGACTACTGCTATTATTTTTGGCATTTAAATTTAATGATTAACATTATCATATTGTTAACCATTAAATTCAAAAAGTGAGTCATACAGTTTCTTTGTATCATCGATTAATTAACTGTGGTTGTGTAACTAACTGTAGTCAGATTACACATTCGTTTATTATTTATTTGGTCAATTCCTGATAATCAACTGTGTCCTCATACAAACTATTTGCTTTATTTAATAATTCTATTTTGGCGAGGACAATTAAGTTTTCTCATTGTAGGTGATATTTTGCAACCTCTCTTGCTATTAAGTGATATCCATTTTACTTTACTCGCCACTATTCATCAGCTTATTTTCATTTCATTACTATTTTTTATATAATTTCATTCATTATTACCTGTAACTATTTTCTTTAATTTTTAAGTAAGAATATGTGCTTTTTTACGTGAATGTTGATTTTCTAGAAAGCAGAATTTTTTTTATACATTTGCTAAATGTTACATTTATTTCTTTTTCAGATCAGATGCAAGTTCAGATAGTGAAAAGTTTGTAATGGTTAACGTCGGTACTGATAAAAATGGTGAGGCAGCCGATGCTATGTTCCGTGTCGGTCTAACTAATGGTACAACTTCAAACGCAGCTGGAGGTGGCAGTGGCTTTGAAATGGCTTCTGAAGTTACAGAAGAAGACACTCCGACATTAACTACACCTTCTGAAAGAGACTCAATAGCTAGCTCGTACAAACGTCGTGATCTTGTATGTTTTTATTTTTCTTAATTTTATTTGTTTTTTATGTTGCGATGAAATTTATTCTGTATTGGTTAGATATAAACCAAACTTTAGCTGCATCTTTTTATTCTATAAGTATTTCTTTAAATATAGAGAAAAAAATATTTTATTTTTTTGTAAGTTTCTTAACTTTTAAAAATTTCTGCCACTAATTAAATAGCTTTATCATTCATGTGTCATAGAAAGTTATGGAGAGTGTTTGAAGCCATTTTCAATCAGTGTCTAACCTCTTCATCATTTTCTTATTATATTATCTTCCCAATTCAACCTTGAGCAGTGTGTGACAAACAAGTAGTAGCCTAAGGGAAAAAATGAGAGCTGTAAAGGATGTGTTCAAGTATCATCAGTGCATTTGAGTCAGTTTTGTTCGGTTACTGCGGCAGAATGATTGTCTAGCATTATCATGTCAGAGCAGTGTATTACAGTTTGAAGTCCCATATTTTTTTAATTTACAGCTGCCTTAACGTTGATAAACAGTCATCTGTAATATGCAGCATTTACAGTATTATTCTCTTTAATGAAGAAATTATTGGTCCTGCTTTCTCATTTCCTTCACTTTGGGTCTTATTGTTTGGAAGAATATGATTCAGCAATTAGTCATCTGCTTTGTATTATTCCAACAGCTTTACTAATACTTAAAACTATTCTCTGATCCGCATTCAATGAAATTGAATCCATTGTGCTGTTAAGTTTAAGTTGATTTTAGTTAACTTGAATTTGGAAGAGTGTACCTTTGTACAATCCCTTTATAGTCTCTAACCAGTATGGCATGAACCTTATTCACAAACAGTTGTTTTTTCATCTTCATTGGACTACTCCCTGTGCCTTCAGTCATTGTAATCTTTCTTTGGTTTTCCTGCATGCTCACTTATTATGCCGTTATAAAAATAAATGAAAAACTGTAATGAGTTTAGACATGCCCAACGGAATCTATCTGCTGTTTAGATTCAGTTGTTCAGAATTAGAAACAAAAGTTAGGATAATATTTTAGTGTCTTGTATATTATATTGTATTATATTTATATTGTCCAAACTTTTAAAACCGACCTAAGGTGTGTTTAACTATTGTTTGATTGAGTATCTCCAAGTACAGCCAATTCTGGGGATGAGCTGTTATATTTAGAAACCATATATTTGTTCTTAGATGATTCTTTACTTTTTGGTAGAAAAGCAATTTTTGTTGTAGCTTAAAGTAAAGCTAGTCAACCTAAAATTGTTATTAAGTAATCTGGTACTCCTATCTGGGTCAGAATGAACTGATTTCCTGAGGTATTGTTGGTAGGATGGGTGCCCATAGCTGAGTAATATAGGCTGTTGATAGCTCCTCCAAATCAGAAAATCGGACCATGAGTTCTCCAAAAGATGATTAACATGTGATGGTTGCGTTTTAAATTTCTTACAGACAGGCGATTCAGGATGTTTCCTCTGCATGCTTTGACTCCAGCTCAAAATGATGTATCCGAGTTTCATCACAGGTTAAAATCCTTTCCAAAGATGCTTCATTTTTGTTATTGAAATGAATTTTGAGATGTTGCAAATGTAAAATCTCTGGATGAACAGCAAGCTCACTGGGAACCCACCTTGCACAAGTCTTACGGTAGCTCAGTTTGTTTTGAATGGTGAAATGAGTTGTGTCAATACGTAACTCAACATTTTTCAGCAGTTTCTTCAATCCTAAGTTGTTGGTCTTCTTGATGAATGAATCAATATGAGAATCTAACGCCGAGGTCAACACTGTTACCAGATGCGTGGAGTGGTGCTCATCGGTCACATTTTTGTGGCTGCTTTTAAACTTTTCCACCCATACATAAAAACTCACACGATTCATGCAACTATGCCATATCGTTTGTTCATTCGAGAGAATATTTCTGACAGTTATACACTTTCTGTAATCAATCACAGAACACTGTTGTTCAAAAGTACTTTCTTCAAGCGGACACGCCATCATAACTAGGTCTTTAGAGGTTATGTTTACGTAAATATTAATCGAACTGCTGACTAAGAGTCTTTGTAACATTGCCACTAACACTTACAAAAGTTTCAATTGTTTGCCTTAAGCGTTTCCTTCACTAAAAATATTTGTCTGTTTAATTATTGAATGACCCTCATAAGTTTCTTTACTGCAGTATGGTGTGGACCTTACAGAGTTGCTATACTGATAATGGACATTTGATCTGTTTTATATTTTTTCCATTGCTCTGTCCATTAGTCAAAAATTGTTGTCATTGCTATTACACTGCTACATGTAGAAGTCAACGTTGAATTTTCCAAATACATTACTCTTTTAATGTCTATGAACACATTCATATTCTGAAGTTTAAAGCTAAGAATTAATTAGTAACCGTAACACAATAACAAACAGCCTTGATAATGGATTTATTGATAAGTTAAACATTCGTAAACGCTTGTATTTTGGATCCTGTTTACAGCAGTTCACATTGTATTTCATATTATTTCAATCAAAGGTTCATAGATTCCAACCTGGTGTAATTAATGAACTTATAGTTTTAAAGTTCATTAATTACACCATCATTGTCAAGAAATCTTAATTACACAGCAGCTTTATGGTTTTTATTCTCTTATTTATTTAATTTATGTGTTAAGTCTTCTTTTTCTGTAAATAAAAGCTTTTTTTATAAAATTGATAAATAATGTTAATTATTTACTTATGAAAGATTAATCTGGTATGAATTTTGGCTAATTGAGATGAAAATCCCAGTCAATCAAGCTTGTCTGGGATTTGAACCCGGAGTGTAGATAAAACAAAGACAGTATTACTCCATTTTGAAGTCTGGAAGAGAATATTTCATCTTTCATCATGATTAATATACAGAATTTCCAATTATCTACTGTACAGCTAAATAAACAATTGAAAAAAATAACCTGCATTAGAAATTTCTTCAGTCAAGAGCTGATTAAAATAGTTTAGAAATGTGTTAAAATAGATCTGAGATTTGAGACAATGATCGGCAAGGTAGTGCAAATTACTGTAGAAATCAAAGAAAAGGGATGAAGTGTGATTCATAACACAGTTCTCTTAACAGACTAAACGTTGAATTTACTACCAGGAAGGTCAAAAGGTAGTTCATTATGTGATATATCAAACTTATGCTAATGAATCTGTTTAATAAAAAGAAAGTGTTTTGCATATAAAAAGAAAAAATCAAATTTGTTTTACTAACCGAATAGTTAACCAAAATCCCAGTCAAGCTTGGTATTTTTTAAATAGTATGACATTCTTCTCTCTTAAGTAACTAATTAAATGTTAGCTTGTGGTTCTTAAAATGTATTAAGTAAATATTTTTGAATTCTAATTTTTATCAGATAATTAACTTAATCTTTGGTAAGTTTTATCATAATATATTTTGAATGTTTATGATGAAATGTATTATAGTATTAGTTTATTTTGATTTTTATCATCATATTTAGATTAATTGAGATCTTTTCACATACTGGTTACCTGCGATTCTTCTTAGTTATATTGCAGAAAATTAAGAATTGGATTGTCTATTGCTCTTTTTATATATTTTTTTTTAATGTTCTATTTAAATTAAGAGAGGTTAAAAATATCATTGTATATTATTCATGTATTTTTTCCTATTCTGTAATATAAAATAACAAAGTCAGAGAGTGTATTTGTTTTTCAAGATGAAGTTCTCTATAAAATTTATATTTTGAAACTGTCCTGTGGTTGTTTCAACCCACACAAGCGAAATTACTTTTGAGCATTCATTACGTTGAAGATGGTTTTTATATAATAAAGTAATCTTTGTAATTATATTCTTGATTAATAATAATTTTGTATAGTTACTTGAAAATATCAGTAATTGTATTAAAAGAGTTTGTTCAAGGAACATGATGTAATTATTAAAACAAACCTTTTATATATATATAATTGATTCAAAAGAGTCTTCACATTTTTAAAAGGATAAAAGATTTATTGAGATAACTTACAGATTCGGTTGAGGTCTCATTTCATAGAGAAACACATCAAGTTTATCACCCAACATTTACTTCTGTTAGATGTGGCTTCCAATGTGACATATATCCCACCTGAAGTCGATTTCATTCCAGACTGTAGCCAGCAAGTTGGGCATTACCTCTGCAGCTGCGACATTAATTTGAAGTCTTAGCTCAACAAGATCAGTAGGCAAAGGCGGTACTCAAACCCGATTTTTAATAAAACATCCCAAAAAAAATCTAGCTGGGTGAAATCTGAGTACAAGGTTGCCATGCAATAGGACCTTTACAACCTGGTAATCAAGTATCAAGAAAATCTCAGACTTTTAGGCGGTAGTGAGGTGGTGTCCCATCTTGCTGGTAGTAATGCCTTCCATCTTGGTCATCATCATTTGAGTAATTAAAAAATTCCATCTCTACAAAAATTACATTGAACTGCAATTGCTGACTGCAAATCATGAAACCAAAACACACACCAAGTACGTTCTGGACCAGTAAATGTTTAACAACACTGGTGACAGCGCTGGTGGCCGAATTCAGTACTAATGAATTACGTGAGTCAAAACTTGATGTGTTTTGCTATAAAATGAGACAGACCTCAACTGAATTTCTAAGTTATTTAAATCAATTTTTATATACCTTTAAAGTTATGAATTCGTTTCTGAATTACCCTTTAAGGAGTGATTACTTTATTTCACCTTGAAGGGGTTATATATAATTCAGTTTAATCCACTCAAGTACAGATAACTCAGATAAGGCAACTCTTACCTTATTTGTATATTAATATAATTTTTCATGAAAGTACTTTCTTGAAATCCCATATCATCAGTCACGTATAATATTTATAAAATTACATATTAAACATAAAATTGAAGAATTAAAGTATTAAAATTGTGGTTACGTATACTAGAGTATATATAGTCATTAAATAATTTCAAACAAACAATTTATATGATAAAGTGTAATGATTGTGAGGATATTTATATAGGTAAAATCCATAGATCGTTTAAAGCCAGATTTTATGAACATTTTAGGCATTATAAAAATAAAAAATTGGGCTTCTCCAATGTTGCAGATCATCTTATAAACAATAAACATTCCATTTCTAATGTTAAATACTAATTTATAAATTAAAAAAGGAAACAGAAATAAAAATCTAGATATTTTAGAATAATATTTATATTTATATATATATATATATAAACAAAGATTCAACTTTATCAACTTACAGACAGATTTTGAAGGAGAAATACTCATAAAAGCTCCAATAGATAGCAGCGCCTTCATTTATTTAAATAGTACAATAGTGTAGAATTTGGCTAGCCATATACATGTTATTATGTTTGTTTTTATTTTATCTTATTTTAATGACTTCATTTGCTTTTGCATATGTAATCGCAATTTTAATCTTTTAACTCCAACTTTTAACTTAATTTTATGTTTACTATGTAATTTTGTAAATATTATACATGACTGATGATGCGGGATTTCATATATAAATATACAAATAAGGTGAGTTGTCTTATCTGTACTTGGATGGATTAAGTTGAATTATATATATTTAAATTTATATTATCAGTGTAGAGATGATATGGGTCTTGAAAGGATTGATTTTAGAAAATATATATAATATTTATATCGTGTTAAAATGTTATTATGAATTATATATAATGTTAATAATTAAAATATATTTTTTTACAGATATCTGTTGTTACATTTAAATTGGGTCAAGTTGAACTTCTTCAACAGTCTCAAGGTTTTCAGTCTTCCATAAAATTACAGTTGTCTAACATAGAAGCAGACGAATGCACTTCCATACCGTGGGATGAATTTCAGGTTAGTGTACTTTTATATATTTTTTTAGCTGCTTTGATTAACGTTTTAACATACACAAAATGTGTGATAAGAATTAAGCAAATAATGATTGAAATATCCTGTAATGGCTCAGACTTTTGACAGTTCCTGTCATAAAGCATTACAAAAGAAGAAGCAGCTTGTTATAAGATATTCGTTTTCTGCAGTTTATTGAGGCATAATCATTTCCAACCTATGGATACATCAGTAAACCGGGTAAAACTCATTTGTATGAAATTTATTGTGATCACATTTTATAAAGTGTCTGATCTGTGATAGACATGGTTTACAATATTAAATTATGTTTTTCTTTAGGCCATACTTATTTTATGTTGTTATTTATTACATTTTTAAAATATGGAACATTTTATTATTGCACATTATTATTATTATTACATGGTGTTTATTGATTATTCGTTAACTGTAAATAGAATGTTATTTTCATGATTTAATGTTTGAAAAAAATAACATCTTGCACAAAAATAATAAAAAATGAGATTTTAATATTAAGAAAGTATTTTTCAGTATAAAATCTCATATGAAAAGCAATTACATTTACATTCTTGTATGTTTATTTTGTATTTCTTATCTTCTAATAATTAATAATTTTAATACAGTTAAAAATATGGATATGTTTTACAGTACACTTCTACAATATTCTAATTGTACAAATGTGTATTATGTCTGTGTTGCCTCCTGGAATGGATGGATTTATTTTTTATATTCCACTGAATTATTGCTATGTTGGAGCTGTTTTTCATTTTTGCTTAAACAGTTCCATCATTTTGAAAATTTTTATCCCTTGCAGAATTCCTTTTTAATGTCATTTTTGTTCTTAGAAATGCTGTTCAGATTTCCAAAATCATTCTAAAAAAAATTAAGACTAATGAATTTCCAGTTATTTTCAGTAACTAAAGAAAAAATGTACAGTTCTCAGTTTCATGTAAAAACAAAACTAATATAGTCAAAATATCTTGTTTCTGTTAAAGCATTATTGTTAACTGTAAAGTAACCCACCAAAAAATAAAGTTGGCTGTATCAATAGTACACCCATAAATATTTATTTGAATACATCTTTTAAGACTGATATTTGGATGTGTGGAGGTCGATGAAATAAAATAAAAATTATTTCAGTTAATAAATCCTCTTGTTGAAAACAAAAGGATGTTGTTTTCAACAACAGTAGAGTTTTCTTATTACTCAACTGCCATATGCAGGTTTAACATACTTCAAAATTGGTCGCATCATCATTTAAAAATATTTCTGCCAAAACCAACACAGACAAATTTGTTGTTGGTTTTTTATCTTTGAGAAATCACAAATGTCACATACCTCACCAAATACATTTTTAAAACATCTATATTACTATGAGAACATTTAATATTAAATTCACATTCTTGATCAATTACTATTATCATTGATTATCGTACTTTTGTGCTCGTTTATTCAGTTGTTTTTATTTATTGCACATATTGTTTCGTTTCGTTTCATTTATTGCGCATATGTTGTGACGTTCTGAAAAACAACCAAACGTTTTTAAAAACTTATACTTATCTCAAAAAATATATTTTATTTTAACTAATTGTTAGTTTTTATAGTATTTCATATTTTTCCTATTTTTTGGCACTGTATCTATTGCAATTGGACCACACTTTTGCTCACACAATAGTTTGAAAACAACTTTATGATAAAATCCAAACGTAACTTGGTGTGAGGTGATAATGGAGGTACAAAACTGGTTTCACACAAATCTTAACTTCTTTCATTCTTTTTAAATGATGTTGAACTTGTTCTGCTATAGTTTAATTTACATGTTTAGATTTGTGACTCAAGTTGATTTCATTGTTTTAAATGACTTCTTTTCAATAAAAATTTTGCACCTCTACCCTGACAGTTCATAAGATGTATTCATGTCAAAAAACTTTTATATCGATGTATGTACATGCCTTTTTTATTCATATTAATTATGAATTTTAACTATAATACATTTGATTGTAAAAAAAATGTTGCTGCATTTCAAACTTAAAATTTATATTATAAGTCAGGAATTTTTGTAATTAATCAAAGTTTGATGATAGTACTGTTTGCTGTTATGGGTTTCTGCTGTAGGTGTTTGTACATATTTCCTGATATGGGAGAAGAATTGTACTTATTTGACACTAAAATTACACGATTTATATAATGAAAGAAAGACTTTTCTATTTTGAGTATTGTATACCTCTCTTAGCTTCATTCTTTTATTATATGTTGACATGTTTTGGAACCACTCCATTGTCAAAACTTATTCTACTGGTACTTTTCTTTATTTATGTGTTATTATTGGTAATACTTATCTTTTAATTTTATTTATCTATTTCCTAAAAAATAAAATAAATTAACTTCTTGCAAAGGACATCCACTTGATTGTTGATCTGTTCATTTATGATCATTTTATTATTACATTTTAATTTAAAAATTTTGAAATTTTCTAAAATGTTCATTCTTCTTCCTTTTTTACATTAGAAAAAAATCTGATGTGGACTCCACATGACTTCCTTGTACGCCTATTAAATTATATATACACTTTTTTTTTTAAAATTAAAAGTATATAAAATGTTACTTCATTAATAACTTCTAATTTATTGAAGTATTATTTATCATAAAAATTTTTTTAGTCAAGAGGTTAAATTATTTAATTTAAAAAAAAAGGAGATGAAGTCTGATTCGAACCAATGTGCCTTCCCCTTGTAAGATTCAAATATTTCATTAATTAAAATTTTATTTGGCTGTAGCTCTGGAACCTATGAAAATAAGTACCGCTTATGAATATATTTTGTTGAAAAGCTCTCGATGAGGGCTTATTACTGCAGTTAAGAAAAAGTCCAAAATCCAATTTTTTTTGGATTTTGGGCTTTTTTTGACACTTTTGGTTCAGTCAATTGCACTCAAAAGGGGAGGTGCACAACTAGATGTTACAACAGTCCTAAATGCAAAATTTCAATATCCTATGGCTAATAGTTTTTGAGTTACGTGAGAAACATACGCACATATATACGTACAGACGTCACGCCGAAACTATTCAGGGATGGTCAAAATGGATATTTCTGTTGAAATCTGAAAACTGAAATTTTTCACGATCACAGTACTTTCTTTAGTTCGTACAAGGAACTAAAAAGGAAAACTTAATAAAAAATTAATGCGTTTACATTTGCAACTTGACCAACAATTTTTAGTCAACACAGTAAATAATATGATAGAAGAAATAAAAAGTATTATAAAAAAAGAAACCAAAGAAAATTACACACAAATGAAAATAAAATTTTATAGGCTAACAACTATAATGAAAGAAATAAAACTGGAGAAAATGCAAAAATTAAATTCCACCAATCAGTAACGTAAGTTTAAATAAAGATGAATATGAATTGCTAAATAAACGACAATCATAATATAAAAAATTTTAACATTGAAAAAAATGTTGAACAAAACATTATAGATATAGAAAGCACATTAAAAGTGATGCAGTAGAACAGATGCATGCAAGACATTTAGCAGCAGAATTAATTAAAAAATCAGTTAAAATAACCAACAGAAATAAGATGTATGTAAAAAAAGATCAAACAGAAAGATTTTTAAAATAAAACTATTAATCAATAAATTGATTAATAAATAGTTCTCAACAGTGTTGATTAAACTATATAAAAATATTAACAGAAATTTAACATACTTTGGGATTTTCATAATAATTATTAATATTTTAGTATTTTTAAAGATTTGTTACTTCTAATTGGCAATTAATCAAAATTTCAATTTTTTTTCTTTAAGTTCTGTAATCTTGTTAGTAAATTTACATTTGAATTCAAGAGTGTTTCTATGCTATTCCTGCTATGTATAGGATTTAGAAACATATTTTTGTTAGCATAATTTTATATAAAAATACTCTTTTAAAAATTATTATACTAATTGTAATCAATGTTATAAGTTATTTAAAAAAATTAAAATAAGGTATATTTTATACATCAGTGAAGATGTATGAAATTTGATGGCTGTAGATATGGTGTGGAATTTGGATTGTACAGATTTGTTATTACCTTTTTTTTTTAGAAGTTCTGATAATTTAAATTAACACCTCATTGGTAAGACTTTTTGAAAAAAAAATTAGGTTGGTAGATTAAATAAATGGAAAATTGTTTATAGCAAATGTTAATAAAAAGAAATGTTTTAAATATGATCTTAAAAGACATACTTATTACATGTTTAAGTATGATTTTATGACAGATAACCTATTTTTAAGCTTGATTCTGGAAATTGTAAATTTTACCATAACATGCAACGCTTTGCTTTGCTCCTTAAACCGTAGTATAAAATGTACATATTCTAATAATATGTTCTCTTTTTGTTATATTATCTGGTGCTAATTATGTATACTCTATTAATATCTTGCTCGATGTTTATAATCATATTGTCATATTATTACAATAAGTATTACTTTCTTGTTTTATAATCATACTGTTACTCATTTTTCATTTTTGTTTTGTGTTTGTTTTTCTGTGCATGAATTCTGCATCTCTGTGTGTAACCCTGTTTTCTGTAACTATTTACTGTCTGTGTATGTCGTACCTCTATCACATACATATTATATCTACTAACTACATCTTTACATCTTGATCGGTCGATCGATTGAATTGTTTAAACTGATACATTATGATGATTGTGTTTTGTATAACCAGAATATTTTTAAGGTATTCTCACCAACACGCTCTGTTTTTGTTATTATTGTAGCTGCACTTTTAGTCTTGCATTTGTCTATTCTATTTGTTTATTTTCCAGTATTATTAGTTGTATATAATTAAAATTTTTATAGGTCAGAATGTAGTTTGTTTCTTTAGTTCGGTTTGTGTAAGTAGACTGTAATAATAAATGTAGTAAAGATTTTATTAATGTATTATGTTCCGCAAAATTTTACTTCCGTATTAGGATTTGATTTTCTTTTATTAATTTAGTAAAAATACACTTTTAGGTTTTTGAAATTAATTTTAAAATGTAATAAATTATTATTTCATTTCTTCTCTTATTTTCTACAACTTATTAATTTTTCTCTAGATTTTTTTAATTATTCTGAATTACCTAAAAATATTAACTCTAACAACTGTAAATTATTTTCGCTTATTTTCATTTACATTGTTTAGTTTAAAAATTCATACTTTGTAATTAAATAAAGATTTTCTTTAATGAGAAAATAACATAGTTAATAGAAAAGATTTGAAATTTTTTTTTATTTTTTTGCGCATTATATTATTTTCAAGGGATATATTTAACAAACATTAAAATATGTTTACACATGATTTTAAAGTAAGTTATGTTTTTGAATAAAAATATAACTGAAAAATATGTACAAAAACTGCTTTTTATTTGCTACTTTTCTTAATAGCTGCCTTCAGCTTAACACATTTTTTACATAGCATTTCATTCCCGTTTAAATACGAATCAGCTCTTTAATGGCAAAAACAATTCTGCGGCAGAAATTTGCATGCAAATTTAAGTGTTGCTGCAGTAAGGCAGTGATGCCTTTCATTTTGAGATGAATGAATGACTATTCATGATGAAGAACATAGAGATAGTTGTCTGTGAAAACAGATCATTTGATTAAAAAAGTTGATGAAATAAAATCAAGAAAACTGATGCTTCACCTTGTCAATTATCTTTGATGAACCCTGATGTTTCATGACCTTTGATTTATGAAATTTTGACTGAAATATTGGGCTATAAAAAATTGTGTGCTGTATGCTTAACCAACGCTCACAAGGAAAACCTCTTGCTTTTGACATAATTGTGACATTGTGAAGCATCGGTTTTTTTTTAATTTTCTCATCAACTTTTTTATTTGAATGATCTGTTTTCACAAAGAGCTGGCCTCTATGTTCTTCATAATGAACATTCATTTGCCCATCTCAAAATGAATGGCATCACTGCCTTACTGTAGCAACACTCATAATGATTGGCTGGTAAACATCGCAAATTTTCATGCAAATTTCAGCCACAGAATTGTTTTTTACAATCAGAAATCGGATTATTCCTTATAATTCACACTCTGAGATCGTGAATTGTAGAATTGATTATAAATGGATGAATATAAACAAATAACAAAATGACTGAACAATTGTAGCTAAGAGATGACTATTGGACTATTGATTGAAATAACTGAGCTGTACAATGCCATCTGTTAATATCGTATATATAATGGCAAATTCAAAATGGACATTACTTTAAAAACACACTTTGTGTGTGTGTGTGTGTATATATATATACACACATACATACACAATTAAATATGCTGATTAATAGGAATTTGCCCTTAGAAATATTATGCTTTACAACAAAAATTGATATACTTTATTTTAGTATTTATGTTTCTTTTAATGCATGTCATGGTAACATCAATTGTTTAGTCATTTTTTTATATATAAAGAAGTCTTTTTAAATTTTGCTTACTAATAATCCTGTTTTAATTCATGGCATATTTGTTTTAAATATTTTAATTTTTTTATAGTATTGCATTTAACACCTCTATAAATAATTGTTTGTGAATTACATAATCTCCATAGTATAGAATTATTGTCCTTATGACTATCCCCTACTGATTGGAGGCAGTATTTACATTGCCGCACTGTATCAAGACAGAAAAAAAGCGCATTATCAATTATAAGGGTCATTCAAATAAATCTCAGCCTGCCAACAGAGATGTCACAAATATGACCAAATGACTCTGATGTTTGTGAAGTATGATCCTGTAGTTGACATTTTGCAAAATTTTAGCCTTTTGTGTTTAGTTACTTGTTTGTGATGGTCAAGTAAAGCAAAAAAGTTTTGGTATTTTCTGCAAAATGGAAAAACTGAAGTTCTTACTTGATTATAAAAACTATTTTAAAAGGTTTAACCCTGACAATCATACAAGTGAGTTAGATTTTACTTAAAAGGATTCTTCCCCTTCATTTTTAATGTTAAAAAAATGGCTGCTGAATTTAAATGTAGTCATTCTTCTACTCAAAATGATGAATGCTCAGGACCCCCAAAATCTGCTATGACTGATGAAATTGTCACAAAAATCCACAGTTCTCTAATAAATGATACAGAGTGAAGATACATGAGCTTGATTATGCAGGGGGATTCACGTGGTGTTACTGCCCTTTCTGAACTCATTCTACTTACTGAAAATAATGAAAAAAGTATATATAAAGATGGGTCCGGAAATGTTCCATTACCAAGTTACTGCTAGCAAATCTTATGATTTTATGACCTTACAAATTGAATAAAACAAGTTCCAGAATCATATCTCCAGTAGTTTTCCTAATATTCTATGTAAAACAGAAAATTTTGTTGTCTAAAAAAAATATTTTTTTACATTTGTAATACAAAAACTTTGTTAAATGACTAATAAGTACATAATATTTATTATCAAGACTTGTAGAGAATTTAATTTTGAGAAAATGGTATAAAATAGCCCAATAAAAAGCAAACAAGTTCAAGAAATTTGATTTTATAATTAATACTCACCAAATGAAAACAAGTGGATTACATGTACAAAGCATGTTTGCAGTACAGTGATACAAAAAACAGTGTTGTATTAAAAATAAAAATGTATAAAATAAAAAAAGCCAGTACTAATATTATTCAGCCAATAAAGTTTATGAATATTTCTCAAATTCACTGTCAAATTGAAAATTGAGAAATTATGATTTTGTTAGTTGATGACAAAGTCAGCTGGCCAGCAATGCATTTTATATTGTATCATCACTGCATTGCATGTTCTGCATTACTACTGTGAATTGTTGCCAGTACAGTGTATTTTAAATTAACCATGTGTGTTTTAACTGGTGTCACACTGCAGCAATACCTTTGTTATTATTACTGAGGAATATGTTGACATGGTATGTATCTTGAGGGTGTGATGTAATGTAACTGCTGCTGCAGAATATCAAAGATATTTTCTTAACTGCAGAGTTCCAAATCCTAAAACAATTATTGGTACATTTCATACTCTGAAAGAAACAGGTACACGTTTCAGCATTAGCACTCGCCATGATCATTCTGCCCATAATGATGCCGATATCAATGAAACCATTATCAAGGTATACAACACAGTCCGGGTGTTAGTACACAACGTCTATTTCAGTGGTTCAGAGTTTCCCAGTCTATGGTGCAAAGGAACCCCGTAACAAACGTATCCTTACTGTAATCAACGAGTACAAAATCTTTAACCAAGAGATTCTCCTCTTCATTTGCAATATTGCAACTGGTTGGATATGAATACCGATTACTCAGGTTCATTCTATTTACTGATGAGGATCAGTTTACTTGGGACAGCATCAATATCCTTCACGATGAACACATTTGGGTAGAAGTCAATTCACAAATGACAGAATGTAATTTTCAACACCAATTTAGTGTCAGTTGTGTGGCGTGGTCTAGTTTACAATCAGCTAATTTGACCATTCATTCCCCAAGGAAGTGCATATTCCGACATTTTTCTTGGAATCCTTAAGGAACAATTGCTGCCGCTATTAGATGTTCCACTAGCATCCACATAACCCATGTACTTTCAGCAAGTTAAGATTTTTACGTATGAGGTTAAATGAAAAATATTGTGTACAAGAGGAAAGTTCATACATATGAAAAAATTATATTAGTTGTATGTTAACTTCTTTTTCTGAAATTGATAACATTTAAAAGTTTTCATTCAGTAAATGTTAGTAATAAAATCAAATTTCTTTAACTTGTATTTGTTATTTATTGGATTATTTTATATCAATTTTCTCAGATTTTCTACAAGTTTTGATAATAAACTTTATACATTTATTAGTGATTTAACAAAGTTTTTATATTAAAAAAAAAAAATTTTTTAGACTACAAATTTTTCTGTTTTATTCGATTTGTCAGGTCAAAAACTATACAAAAAATCAGGTTTACTCTTCAATTTGGTTCCTAGAATTTCAGTAAGGTTTTATTTCACTCTTTTTCCAGGAAACAGAGCAAAATATTTTGCTAGCCATAATTTGTTAATGGAATGTTTGCAAACCCATATATGTATGAACTTTTCTCATTATTTTCATTAGTAGAATGAGCTCAGAAAGCATCTGGTAACTACGTGAATGATCCTATTTTGTAAACATCTCATTAGACCGTGTGCACTATAATTTTGGGTATAAAAAATCTTTCCGCTCGATGTGTTCTTTGTTTGTTAACAATCACCAAAAACACATTTGACAGAACACTTCTCGAAGATGTTTAAGTTCATTTAAGTGCAGTTCTGGTGAGTTTCTTCAATATTTTACGATAAAACATGGATTCACCATTATACATTAGTGATTAAACAGTAGGTGAAAGTGAGTGAAAATGTACCAAAGAAAGCAAAATCAGTTCCATCTGCAGCAAAAGTCATGGGTACAGTTTTTTGGGATTCTATTGATGTTGTAACCATTGTAAATTTTGACGTAAATTTAAATTAAATTGAATTGGGTTATTTAAATTGAAGAATTTATTTGTATTTTACTTTATTTTATAATAAATTTTGTTATATGGATTTCTTAATACGTCGATGAACAATACTTTTTAAAAACGTAAAAGTTAAATTAATAGCAGCATGATTCATTAGTTATCAAAAATTTCTTCTTAAAATAGAATTTTAAGAAATATGATATCATGCTTGAAAAATGAACAAACGTTTTCTATACAAAGAGCGTTACGTTTGTGAGTACACATATTCACACATCAGAAAGCGTCAGTTTTGTGTTGGATTTCGACGTGGTTGGTTTAGTGCAGTGAGTATGTTAAGAAAACTGATCAGGAAATTCATAAACTATGATTTGTACAGAATACAAGTATGAGAATTTAATGTCAAAGGCCTCTCCATAAAAACATTTCATGGATTTATCAGAAGATTGCTTATCCGTTGACTTATTTTTTTAAATAACATTAAAAAATATTATTATTGAAAATGTAACATGTTATAATGACAAATTATGTTTAAAATTAATTTTGGATTGTCCAGTTCCGTAGTATTATAAGTATTAATAAGATATTTTGTTAAGTTCTGATGTGTACAAGTTGTTCGTAGTAGTGGTTCTACAGACTAGTTGTGGGAGTATTGAGTTAAATGTGTTTATTGTCATTTTTCTTTATTTTTATAAGTAATGTGTATTATTCATCGCTGTTAGTAATATTTTTTGATTTGTTGAGTTATTTTTTTTCTTTTGTAAAACTCTGAAGAAGCATAAGCAACATAGTCGTAGTACATTGTTTCGCAAATCCCAACAATAGTAAGTTCATTTTTTGTTTATTAAAAATTTATTCTTTAAAAATTATAAAATTTTGTTTTTTTGTGTTTTATTTAAATTTGATGTTTTATAAGAAGCTCACGACGTGGAACCCATAGACTATTTGGAAAAAGACAGGACAATCACCAGGGAATTGCATGCTTCACTTTTGAACCGAGTAAAGGGTCCTGTATAGGTAAACGTATACATCTGGCCAAAAAGAAAGCGCTTTTTCGCTGCAATGATGTTCCCATGCACATGACTCAAGTTGTTGGCTTTATGAACTATGTTTTGAAGTGCTTCCACATCACTGTATTTGTCGAATTTGGCTCTCAGCAATTATTATCTCTTCCCAAACCTGAGGACGTAGCCCACTGGGTGAAGATTGAGTCAAAGCTGACCATATATTATCCAAAGTTGGAGTATATATTATCCAAATACTGAGGGTATTAATAAGTTGGAAAGTTGTTGATCTAATTTATCAAATTTCAAGATGATACTGATAAATATTTTTAAAATATCTGAGAAATCTTGCATTTTATTTGACAGCCTGAGAACTTTCCAAATGGTCCTTGTACCTGAGATTGAATAGGCATTTTACAGTTGCTTTATATGAAATTGTCAATTATAGGTCTGAATTTAAGTAAGCTCTTGCCGATAATAGAAATAGGGTATTCAGATCCTTGAAGACAGCAAGTAAAAGAAAATGCTTTGCATAAGATTTGTTACTCTTGAGCATGGCTATATCATTTCTAATAGTGAGCTAGCATCTTGTGAACAATCTTCTGTGCTTATTTATCATACATTAACAATCAATATTGTATTCAGAATAACATGCGATGTACATGATTATTAAGGAATGTAAAAATATCAGTATTTTTATATTACTATTCTATAATGTGGGTATTATTTCTTAGCAGATATATATTTGCTTAAATTGAATAAATGTAGAATTATATACTGTTACAGTAAACTGTGCATGTTAATATTAATTTAAGTAAAATTATTTTTTTTATCAATCTTAATTTTATTAAATAGAGGATTGAAAATTTTACTCTTTTAGATTAAAATATTTATAGCATGCTGAATTTGTTATATTTATGTAGTGCAATACTGTATTTTATACTTAGAGAGATTTTGTGTATTTTAAGTAAAGATGTGTTATAATATTTATAATTTTGGTTTTATATACTAGTACTTTTTTTAAGAGATTTTTTTATGTGATGATTGCAGTTTAATATATGATATTGTCAGTTATTTGGTGGTTTAAATGATTAATGGTCTGCTAATTTACCATTCACTGGGCACTGCTGATATTTGAATTGTGGGATACATTAACGTATTTTGTACAGATCATTCATATAGTAAGAGTTTAACTCTGCAATCTGTGAAAACTCTTACACTCTGTTAAACTGTTACACTGTGAATGATGTTCATTATAAAACCACTTACTATGGTGAATGGAGTGAAAACACCGCTTGTAGGTAAAATATTACCTGTACTTTGATGGGCTTGACATGTTAATATGCAGATGTGTGTGGCTCAGTGAAGAAGGGAATTAGAAATCACTTCACTTCTCATTTTTCCTGCTAAGGGAAAAATGTTTATAATTTTTAAATTTAGCTATTTTGTTTTTGGGATATGACTCACGTCAGGTCATGTACAACCATTACATAATTGCACTAAACATAAATAATATTAAACATAAAGTTCTGTGTTATGTTAATCTATCAGGATCACACTCTTCACTATTTTTTGAAAATGAAATTTATTAGAAAAAGTTTTGAAATTGTTCTATAATTTTAATTTTCTTTTTCATCAATCTACAGGGTAGGGGGGGAAGTTATACTTGCAATTAATTATATGATATAACTGCTTTCTAGTCTTATATATAACTAGCTAAGTACCTGGCATTGCTCAAGTAGCTTCCCTTAAATACAACCATCTAAGATTCAAGTGGGTGTTGGAATAAGATTCAAGTGGGTGTTGGAATCTTCTCAAAAGTGCATCCGAAACAGGGACATAATGATTTCTAAAAATTTCCAGAAAGTTTTACCGATACTGAGTTCTGTCTTTTCCTTCTAGAAGGGTCTACAAAGTTCTATTCAACTAAAGTTGGACTTAAATATCATCAGGTTTGTCACCAATCAGCCTAGCAATCCTGAAAAATATGGATTTGACATTAATATTGATATTTTTTTATTATTATTATTACATTCCCCCTTCCCACCAACAATCTTAGGGTTGTTGGGTGTGTCTTACCCCATTATATTTTTTCCAGATAGTAAATCATTTGTCTACCAAGTTTGGTTGAAATTGCTCTAGGCATTCCAGAGTTATACTGGAACATACACATACCCACATATATCCATTAATATATATATATATATATATATATTATATAATGAAAGACTTCTATTTAGGAACTTGCTGTGCTCTTGAAGTTATGTGATAGCAACTTCCTGGGTAAGATCTAACTCTCATAACCTCATCTCTTCACTACATAACACTAATAAGCCCGATAAGGTCTGGTCCTCAAAAGGTTAAATATATAATATTTAATCAGCTTACATAAGAAAGCAGAGTATAAGCACTTTCAAAACAGATGTTAATTAAATAATACACACTGCAGTCACCTTATCCCAAGAAGTTGAGGAAAATAGTTAAAATTATAATTACAACTACTAATTGTTTACCATTAACATACTGTTCACAGTAAACAAGTTATTACAATAATTAAATTTTACGAACACTGCTATTCAATTTTTTAATGCAAACTAAATAAAAAAATAATAATAAAAAAAAAACATTAAATAATTTATTCATACTACACCAAACTAGCACATGCACTACTGTAGTTAGAAATTTCATGCACAGTTTGACAACACTTATGCATGAAATAGTTGAACGCAACTAAAAATTCAGCACAAAGCTCACAAGTGTCCTGAACAAAGGTCCATTTACCTCAACAACTAGTACTCAATTCATCTAATCAGAGAGTTATAAAAAGTATTTGTAAGATTAGACAGCATGTGTTTGAAATTATTCCTCTGATGTCAAAAACCAATTTGTATAATAAATGAAATAACACAGTGATTTCAAATTTAAGTAATTTTTTACTTGCATTTCACAACAAATGTTGAAAATCTCCACCTTGAAAGTTGATGCAGGTCTCAACTTTTTTTTTTCAAGTTTTGATTACCTTTCATGTGTTTCTCCGCTTTAATTGTCAATGTTTTCTTCATTATTTTTTGTAACATGTTCAATGTTTATGTGTTTTTCTTGAAAACATTTTCTTTTGACTGGTTTCACAGATAAATATGGGACTGAAAAGACTAGGGAACATGGAATCTGTAGCCTGAGAAAAATTCATGCAGTATTTATTACATTTCAGCCGCCCCTTATATTTTAATTATTACTCATTTGCCTTTTACTCCTTATCTATTTTCATATTTTGTAGTTCTTTCATTTAACATTTGAACTGTATCTTCTGTTATAAGGAACTATTTAACAGATTTTGTTTATATGCTACATGAAAAATTTGTATTCAGGATTCTAATGTGTTTAAAATTAAAAATATTGCATAACTGTACTCAAAATAATACAATTTTTCTAAAACACTCATTTCATCAGAAGCTAAGGCAAGTTGTAGAGAAATCTCACTTACCAGAGCATTTTTGGAAGCTAAGTGAATGTGAAAATTTATATATTTACTATAAATGAACTTTCTCCATTAATCAACTATTTACAAATTATTTGTTTATTAATTATTGAAACTTGTTTAATTTTACCTTAATATTTACATCTACGTTTCATTATTTACAACGATACAAATATACTTATGTAGATAATAGATTAAGTGCATTACAGATTGTCAAATTTGTGGTTTATAGCTCAAAATCATTCAAATGTGTAGAATAAACATTTTTCCATAATCTGAAACATAATTTACGATGTTACAACTTTGCAATCCTTAGAATCCATCCTAATCATAAAAAAAACTTAGTTTTCAACAGCTTAAAATGTTTTAATGGTGCATTTATAATGAATTATAAACTTTTTACAGTTGTTAATGTAACTTATAATTTATTGCAATATCCCAAACCTTACAAACTGGCGTTATGATTAAAATTTACATGTTCTGAAAATGTCACTGAAAAAATGCGATTGGTTTTTCAACAATAACTTCCTTAATTTTTAAGCTATCCAATCGCTCAAAAAATCATTTTGAAGGAAATTTCAAGGGTTGCAAGACATGTAAGTTCAGTTTCCTTGAGCCCTTCTATTTTTAAATTTTTGAGTTTAAAGGGCTTTGAGAAGGTGGTCCTCATACTCAATGCACACTTCTAACGGTGATATCTTAATCAGTTATTGTTCTGAGGAAATAAAAAAAAATAAAAATTTTCAGTAAAAAAAGTTATAAATTTTTGTACTATCACATGTTATCCTACACATATTATGTTCCGATATAGAATTATCAAGTCATGTAGACTTGTTTTAAGGCTTGACATGCTTCCTTAAAAACTAATTGAAAATTAACGGAACCTCTGTCATTTTGATAATCTTGTGTACCGATCAATTTATTCTAATGTTTACCTTTTTGGTATCCCACATAAGTTTTGATGATAATATAAAACTCCAGAAGTTTAATTTTTTTGTCGTATTTTACATACTCTTTAAAATAGTTTATTCTTCTCCAAAAGTTTACATTTTTATCCTTATCGAGGATAAAGAAGTGTTGAATTAGAATGAAGAATGTAATTATTACAGCACTATATAATAATGAGTTTGATTAAGAACGTCAAATATACTTTTACACAATAAAAAGGACATTTTAATGACATTTTCATATTAGTGAATGTCATGCATAAAAGATTTTTTTTAAATTACTCTTGTAATACTCGCACTTTTTAAATGGTTATGTTCATAAAATTTTGGTTATACAGACAAGATTGTTGCTTGAACAAGAGTTGTCCTAGTGAGAATCTACTGTGTATACTTTGTAACTAAAGTCATATAACAGATTATAAATAATAAATTTTTGAATGTACTGATGTATAAATATCATATTTATATTTGTAAACGAATGTTCAAAAATTAACAAGTTTATTCTGTTACTTGTTATGATGCGTTTATTTTAGTGTTAATAGTAATCCATTTTAAAATTTACTTTTTACTGGGGATCAGTAAATTAAAAACACAGTCTTGGGAGCAAATATTTGTCACAGGAAAACATTTTATCATAGACAATATTTATCTTGGAAAAACAGTACATGTATAAATTGAACATCACACTATATAATTGAAAACATTTATTAGATTTATTTTGCCTTCATACAATTAATCGGTACAATTATTTACATTATGAAATACGGATAAGTAATATTATTTTTCTTCATGTAACATTTAATGTGAAATTATTGTTTTGTTTTTATTTAATTTTTTAGAGTAAATTTAGTACAAGAGCAAGAGTATGGGAAGAAGGTTGTGAAGGACGGTCTGGAATTATGGTAGCTACTACCGGTAGAGGTCCGGTTGTTAAAGCACGTCTAGATCATTCAGTAACACCAAAAAGTCCACATTTGTGGCTTGGTACTAATAATGAAAATTGGTTTAATGATTTATTAACTCTTAAAGTTAATAATATGGAACTTGAGTTATCATTAAGTACCTTGTCTGGTTTAGCCGATCTGGTCGAGGATGAAGTGATATCACAGCCTTTACCGATGGAGGTAAGTAATTTTTATGAAGAGGAATTTCTTCCCTATTTTCTTTCTGCTTATCTTTTATCAGCATCTTTTAGCCACACTTGAAAGTTAGACATAACACTCCAAAACCAATGAAAATTGATTTTATTGCCAGTCTTCTATGTTTTCTTCTTCCCTCCACTTCCCACTCCATTACTGCCTTAAGGTCCTTCTTAGATATCCATACCATCCTAACCTTTCTGTTCAATATCCTCATTGAACGGTCAGTTGTAATTCCTTCAATCTCTTGTTTTCTTCTTATTTCTGGATGTTTGGTAAAGGAAGAATTCTTTCTCTGTCAAAGAGACTGACAATGAATATTTTAGGGGCAGACTTACAAGAATTACATTTATGAAAAGATAACTAGAAATGGATTTCATTGTTATATAAGGATCAATGAGCATAGAGATAAGTAAATTTTGTTTTAATACGATTCGTTTAATAAATTAAATGTTATCTTCTTTTTAACACAATCCCTTGCTTCTGTTGTAAGTTGTATACTTTTTTCATCACTGGTCGTTCTGTGTGCTAACAGTAAAAATTTCTTGTCTTTTGAGCCTCTTTTGTATATTTATTTTTAATAAAATAAATATACAAAATCTTTGGTGTCTTAATCCTGACTCAACATTAAAGTACTCCTTAATTTAAAGAGGAGCCTGATAGGAACAATGTTTGGACATAACCTGGCTGTGAAAGAACCACCCGGCAAAATTTTTCACTAGTTTCAAGTATTGATTTTGCATTATACAAACAGACATTATATACTCAAGAAAAGTCACTCTTTTTCTCTATAAATCTTTTAAATATCACAGGATTCATCTTTACTTGCAAACATATTTTTTCAGTGTTGGTTATTTGTAGCACCCTGCTCTTAAAAAAATCACAAAAAATTTTAACCTTAGCACCCCAAAAGGTTGGTTTTATTTTTTCCTACTAGAGGACCGGGATTCTTTCATTTGTTTGCCCGTTTGATTCTCAAAAGTAGTATCAGTAATTTTGATATCGGTAGTATGAAATTTTTGTCTGTTATGATTTTTAGGCGTGTGACATGGCATACGGAAAATATGGTTGTTTGTTTTGTTCTTTGACAAAATAACATTATTTAAATTCATTACAGTTTTGAAATTTGGTTTCTTTATTATTATAGTTGGATTTATTTATTTACTTATTATTCAAATGAAACGTACAAATAGAATTGAATTATAAAGATGTACAAAGTGAATAACAGAATCAAAAAAATAATAAATACTGAAATTATCACAATTTCAGTAGAAAATATATTTGAATTTACTGTAATAGTATATAATTAAAAAATAAACAACAAAGTAAAACATCTTTTTGAAAATCCAGTACAATCCATTTTTTACTTGTATCCATACACAAAGTAGGCAATAAATCTCTATTTTTAAATATTTATTGTTTTTTTAAAACATAATATCAAACAGTATACCAGTTTGTGATGTAATTTGTAAAATTTTATTGTTGAAATTTGGAATAATTAAGAAAACAAAAATTGAAAAATAAAAAATGGCAAAATAATATAGCTTTGTGAAAGTCAAGATTTTTTTCAGTAATTTTCCAATGACTTTTTCCAGCCTGATTATTTCACATAATAATCAATAATAAGCTGTTTCATTAGAAATTTAATAATTTTCTGTTACAATATTTTTTTTTAGAGGCACAGTTCAACAAATTTTCTAAAGTTTAGGCATGCAGAAAAGAGAAAGTATCCAGTTTTTCATGCGAGAAGCATTTTATATCACTCATCTTAGCCTAGATAGGTGATATAATTCTAACATGGCGTGACTAAGATCCTCTGGTACATATTGATTCAAATTAACCCTCCTAAGATTATCAAACATAGTAGGCCATAAAAAAAGAGTATAAATTGGTTTCTTTATGATTGTCACTAATTTTAACTTGGAACCACTCTTGCGCATATTTAAATTAACACAGTTTCTTATAAGTGAGTTGATTTACATATACATCATAACTTTTAGGAATCGTTTCTATTTTATTTTGTCTGTCCCTGTGAATAGTTCATCAACATGAAATTCAAAAGCTAGTTTAAAATTAAACCCAATTGATTGTCCTTCATTCTGGTTATCGAAATTATTCAGCCATATTTGAACCGGTCAACCCACCTGGAAAATGCACAATTTGAATGAATAACATTTGTTATATATGTTAAAATAGTTGTCAATCAGCTGTTAAATTGTTTACAGGGATGCCAATTAATAATTTTGAAAGTATTATGCTTTTTATTCAGATTTTTTTTAATCGCATTTGTTTGCCTATTGATTCTTGCATTAGTAATTTTTTTACATTTACTTCTTGGTCCCTTATCCTCGCTTACTTAATGTAATCCTATTTTCCCAACTTAAAGAATCCATTGAAATTTTTTTGTTTATAAACAAAGAAAGTTTTCTTTGAAACTTTTGTCATCATTTTAGATATGAATAAAATTATTCAATTAAAAAATTATTTTATAACAAAAATTTTCTGATTACTCAGAGCATAATTTTAAAATAGATCAATACTTATAATTTTCTGTTGTAAATGAAATTATTAAGTTAAATGTTAATTTTTCATAAACTAATAAGAAAAAATTCATAAAATGACAAGGAAAAATTAATAATGAAAATTTTGAAGAAAAATAATCTAGATAAAAAATCAAGAGTTAAAAGAATACATGAATAGTGTGACAGAAGATTAAAGTAATCAAAACAATGTTTATCAGAAACAGTAGTTGTTTCAGATTCAAAACAGTAACGTAATGGTAGCTTGTGTTTTATGATCACAAATGTGATCATTTGTATCACTCACAAGTAAGACTAGTAGAAACATCTGAATAGCAAGAAAGTAGATTGAATATGAACATTTATATCATTTCCAAATCAGATTAATGTTCTGTAAAAATTCAATTCAGACAAGAACTACTATGAACATGTCTCTAGAAACAGAGCTGATTGAATGCACACCTTTGAGGAATCGAGCAAATCAACACAGTAGCACCAAAACCAGATTAGCAGATAACATATACACACTCACCCTTTCTCAACCAATTTTGAGTATACATATTTGAAATCATATATTTTTGAAAAATATAAGTTTCTAGTGAAAACATTTTTTCCATGAAAAATATTTGTACCACATTGCATTGTCACTCATAGTGAATGTATATGCTAATTTTAAGTTCACTAGCTTATCAGGAAATAGGTTAAAAATTGATGGCAAATTTTTTACCATTCTGTTGCTAACAGAATGACAGACACGAAGGGTGAATTAAATAAAAGCGTATTATAATAATAATAATAATAATAAATATGTAACTTAGAAATTTTTAAATATTGTTTACAAGATCTGTTTAGAAAATAACCAAACTTTATTTTTTTTTATCTTTATTATTAATTTTACAGATTATTGGTCCTTGTCCCCTTCAAATTACTCCCCTCTCCTACTCACACACTTTTCTCAGCGGAGTTTCCCCTTCATGAAACCACCCTGGATAGCTTCATTTGAAATGGCCTTTAAGGTCTGTGACGAATTTACTTTAATGTCATTAATAGTCTCAAAACAGTGCCCTTTCATCAGTGATTTTAATTTCAAAAATAAGAAAAAGCTCAAGGAACCAGGTCTGGTGAGTAGGGTGGTTGAGGGAGGACAGTCGTCTAACTTTGGCACCAAATTGACAAAGCTGAGTCTGCAGGCCCATTGTCATGGTGAAAGAACCGTGAGTTTTCTTGCTAACTGTGGTCTCTTTTTGCAGATTTTGATCCAATTGAGATGCTAATCTCACAGAAGAGATTAGCTTCTCTGACAATCTATCAGTGATTTGCATGTACCAGATGGTTGATTTTCTGAATGTAGGTGTCAGGAGAAGTCAAAGGCCTTCTTGGTCAAGTGTCATCTTCAATCCACTGATGATCAATATTTGCAACATTGTATACAACCCAGAGCATCATCTTCGTAAGCTTGGTTCAAAAGTTGAAATGTTTCCTGTGAAAGTTTTCCCCAGTTTCACGTAAAAATTAATGTTGTATTGTCGCTCCCAATAATTCCTTATTACAAAAATCACTACTAACACTTAAACAAGTTGCATTTAAATAACAATAACACGAAAACTAAACATGTTGTTGCAGAGGAGGTTATGCAAAACAAAGTAGCTACCAACTGCACTTCACTAAATATCTCTGTTAGCACGTAATTAAAGATAGTCGGTTATTTTCTGAACTGATCTTGATATTGGTGTTTTTAAAATAATTTTGTTATTGCGGTGTAATAATATCAATTTGTTTATTAATTTTTTTTTATAAAATACTGTAAATATTGTAAAACTTTAAATCATACAAATATAATTAGGTGATTTTTTTAAAAGTAAAAACATAATACTGTAGTAGAAAATTTTAAGTAAATTTTTTGGGTGATCGTGGTGGAGGATTTTTATGAAGGCATAATTTTTTTTTATTTTTAAAACTTAATTAAGTTAGATTTTCATTTTTTGCTTGATGAATAATTAACCACAGAAGCTTTTGAAGCTTGTACTGAAAATAAGGAAATAGAATTTTGTAGCCTATGAAGAATGCCTTGTTTATCGTATCATCTAGGTGCTGGTTTCAGGATCTTTCCTTGGACGAATGGGTGAGACACTATCACTCCTCCATGGAGATTGGCAATTAGAAATTTAATTTTTTTATTTTGGTTTCTATAATATTTAATCTTCAGTATCTATGCAAACTAAATTATTAATAATTTTTTTATTTCATAATTCTATTACAGATTAAACATTATATTGATCGACAAACATGTATGGATTTTACGGCAAGTAATTTTAAAAAATGAAATTCTGTAAACAACTTGTTTTTATTTTTAATATTACATTTTTTTATTAAAAAAAAAAAAAATAATAAAATTAATATTAAATAAATATAAAAATAAAATTTTAATTAAAAGTAATTAATATATAAGTATACAGTGTATAAATATTGTCTAAAGTAATAATTTAAAACTATTTAAGATTAAATCATCATTGATTTCCATAAATATATTTTTATATATTACTTACTTACTCACTTTAGGAATTGTTATGCTGAATCCCCTCCTCCATGTCTCCTCTTTCTTTGTTTATTGATTTTTGTATTTAAATATATTATTCCACTTTATCTTTCAATTATTTTTATAGTGCTATAGAAAATAAATAAAGGATGAGGGAAGAAAGATGCAAAGAAAGTAAATTTTATAATTGATTCTGATCAAATTATTATTACTAGTTTAATTCACTGCATAATGATAATTCATTCAGTAAATTTTATAGGTGGATAATCCTGAAAATGTTGAACCAGAAATACCAACTGGGAACGCCCATCTTTTGTTTGCTGTTAAAGTTAACGTCATTTAAAATTGCTACTGTACATTTTATGATGAACAATGTGTCAAAAATAGAAAGTATTGTATTCAATTATTTCTCCCTCTATTAACAGTGATTTCCAACCATGTAAATGCTTTATTCTCTTTCTATTAGGATTTTTTCAGAAGAATGTACTACAATTTAACAGCAAAGTTGGAATTCGTGTAGTTTGTTGATAAAATAGTCTAGTGAAACTAAATAATTTTAAATATATATATATGTTGTTATTATTATACAAAGAATTTAAAACATGTAATTTGTCTACTTAATTTTTTTTTTAATTAAGAAGACTTCCTACAGTATTTAGTTACTTTTTGGGAATATTCTAACCAACAAAATACTAACTATTCTTAAATATGTGGTACTCAAATAAAAAATAGCCTGCTCATCATTTTATGATAAACATTTTGTCTGAATGGGTTAATGCATTGTCCTGGTAAAGATTATCATCTACCCTGATGAGAGAAACTCCCCTGCGGATTAATTGTTACTTTTCCTTACCAGGAAAATTAAAATTAAGGGAAAACATTGTTGAGATTGTCAAAAATTTTTATTTCCTCCACAGGAATTTCACCAAAAATTTAATTAGTGCTGAAGTGCCTATTATTGAAGTTTAGACTTAGTAAAAATCCATATATATATATACATTAGATGTGACTAAAAAATAAAAATTTTAATTTTTTTCAAAAGAATTTTCTAAGTCTTTAATATTGATATTGTCCTCTCATAGTAGTCCTCCAGAGTTGTGACAAACTTATGCCAGCGTTTCTTTCGATCTTTAAAACATTTATGGAAAGCATTTTTGGCATAGCCTTAAGTCTTTTAACTTTTTTTTTTTTTCATTTATTGTTGCCAGTAATTTTCCTTTTAATGTTCTCTTAATTAATGAGAACAAGAAAAAGTCACAGGGTTCATGTCTGAAAAATACAAAGGCTGTGGCATCAGTATGGTTATTTTTCGCTAAATAATCATGAATTAATATCAGAGTATGAGCTGGGTGGTACAAATTTCAAGAATTTTTTATCTGCATTTATGGTCATTTTCTGCAAATTGCCTCATGTAAGCGGCATAAAACTGCTAAGGAATACTGTTTGTTGACCGTTCAGCTTTGTTGTTTGAATTCATAATGGACAATGATCATTGCAAACTAAAAAAAAGGAAGGAGACCTTAATCCTTAAAAACATGTCATATCAAACTCAGTATGCAATTTTTTCTTAGTTTTCCAGGGACGATCAGACCTTCGTTTCAATATCATAAATAACTTTATACCCACATTTTGTTATCTATTATGACACATTTGAACAATTCTGAATCTCAGCGATGTCAAGTAAAAATTGTTTTACAGTATTGCTTTTGTTAAAAATTCGACAGTTTTGGAACAAATTTTGCTACTATACTCATTTCATACCCAGAGTGTAATTAAAGATTGTTTACATGAACCGTAAGAGATTCCCATTTATTAGAGCAACTTCTTTAATAGTCATTTCCATCACCTAAGCCCTTTGTGTTGACATAATATCCTCACTAAAAGCCTCCTCTAACATCTTCACCATTTCATTCGACTTTATTCCATTTTTAACGCAAAATTTAATGCAAATCCTTTGTTTCATTATTTTCAAACAAATTAAATACCCATTCTTAATAATAAAAGTCCTAATTACTCGGTGGCCAAATCTGAACTACACATTTAATATAACTGAAAAAATTGATAAACAATATAGACACTGCTGACATTGTTTGGAGAAAAGACAAAATAAGTCAAAAAGACGTAGCATGTAGAATTAGGAATTCTCAATACTTTTTTTTTATCATACCTGATCCTTCAGGTATAATAAAAACACTGCAATAACAGTGGACACAACAGACATGATAAATACATCCCAACCCCATAGGGGAAGACACCCGCCTACTGATATTCCAGTCCCCCCTCTCCACTGTTCCTTGCCCTGTTGGGCTTTAACGGGAGTCGTCTATCACCCTCTGACTTTTTACATCTCATAGTAATAAACTTGGCCTTGTTGGGATGCCACCGATGCCAATTCTCTGTAGACATTTGCATCGGTGATTAAATAACTCAGCTTATTGCCTTCGCTGTAGGTAGTTCTACTTGTTATGAGCCAATTAGTGAATGTCTTGTAATTCGAGGCAAAATACAATATACCACCAAACATGTTGATCGCAACAACAAAATTTGGTCTTAGTTCCCTTAGTGAACTCAGCATAAGCTTGAAATAAACCCCTGACTTAGGTTAATGACGGACTCTGGTCTGGTCTACCAGGGAGAGGCGGATTGATCGCCTACTCCCACTCAGCTCCATCGCAGAGTCCCGTGTGACATTCACCACAATAAACCACTGTCGAGATGCCGCTACACCTCACAGCTGCATGGCATCCCATGCCCATCGGTAGTGTAGTCGCCGTTCTGCCGACAGCTTAACAATTGACACCTCACATGATAAATACAGCAAATATTCTTTGAAAATACTTATAAAAATAAAGTGTTTCTTTGTGTATTTTTTTTACGTTTTCATTTCTTACATGACAACCAGCCAAATATTCACAAACACAGACTTTTCCATTACAGTGTTCTCCCAAAGTTTGTTTGTTATGCTCATCCATTGGCATATGTCTGGGGCACCCTGGTATCCAGTCAGATATGATTGTCACTCACATATACTAACACACACATTCACACAGACTGGTACTATACACCAATAATTAAGTTTGTTTTTATGTAGTTTTAACATAATTTAACTTTGTTTACATATTATAAATGCCTAAATTTATAAATATAATAATAATAATAACAATAATTAAAAATAACTAACCTTGGCAGTCAACTAATAGGGACAAATGCATACATTTTGCTATACCTGAGACTCTTAATGAAATCATTGTCTGTTAGTTATGTTTGTTGTCTGAATATATAAGTGGACCATAAAACTTAATGCTTTACATGGGAATTATGGTACAAAATCTTTATTACAAATGAAATATCAGCTATAAACAGGATTAAAAACCAGAACTTTTAGATTAGAGATGGAGATGTTACACCGATGGAAGATTGCAAAAAAGTAAATGGTTTTTTTACAATTGAGTTTATACAAAAACTTAAAAAAATTGTTGAACCAAGAGGGACTGCATACAGATGTGTTAAGTTAATTGCTCCACACACGCCTGTATTGCAGTTGAGGAAAAATTGAAAATTAAATTCTTGAACTATATACTATTTATTATTAAAAAAATATATCGGTTAAATTTTATATTTCCTGTTACAGATATCAATGGAAAATGTACGTCTGCATATGAAAGAAGACCATCAAACAGTACCAAATATAACATCACCTGGTAATATCCCGATTGATGTTAATGTTACCCGGTTAAGAGTATCTCGAGGACAAGATGGTGTGTTTCATGTTGAACCTACACCGCAACAGACGACTACACCCCAACAGTCTGCTGAAACATTACAGCTTATATCTGAAAATGAACAGCTTAGAAGACGTCTAGCAGCTATGGAGAAATTAAATGAAGAGAATCATTATTTAAGACGTTGCGAAGAGGAAGCACAGTTTTTAAAGTAATTCTGTTTTTATAATCGATAAATAATATATGGTCTTATTTATTACCTTTGATCTTTACAGTACAGGGTGTAGTTGTAAAAAAAAGTAATATTTAGTATTAAGAAAAACCCTGTTACAGCCCTGATATTTTTAATTTTAATGCTTCCTAGTTCATTTTTAATGCATCCACTGAGCAGTATGTTAATGCATAAACTTTACATTGAGCCTTAGTCATCATAGAGAAATGTGCAGGGACAGACCGTGTTCTGTTATCGGTTTCATTAGTGTTGATCAAAACCGTTGTTCTTGGAAATTCAGAAAACCATTTCAAAGAATAATTGTTTATTTCTCATAATAAAAACAGCCTTATAGATTATAATTGTGTTACAAGCTCGAATGACGATGACAAAAAAATTACATTAATTTTGTCGAAAAAATTGATAGAATATGTTTTCAAATGGGGAAACTTTTATTAATGACTAAAAAACTTTAATCTTATAAGTAAAATAAATGATCATAATGTAGATTGCACAGTGCATACGATCCAAGTGAAATAATGCAACATGTATGCAACTGCCAAACAAAATATTTTTGATGCTTTAAGGTCTTTAAGAAAACATATCAAAATTGCTTTTTGCTCAACCTACTATAAAGGGCATCATTCATCAGAATGTGCTTAAACACTATGTAATGCCAAATTTTTAACAAGATACGAGGGGTGGCTGAAATGTCATTCACAACTCACAAATAAAAAAAGATAGCCAAATGAAGCAAATATGGCACAAAATTACATTTTATCTGCTGTAAAATGTTACATTTATTCTTCTACATAGTCACTATATATAGCTAAATATTTTTCAAAATGGTGAACTAGTTTTCCCATTAGATCAATAAAGAATGCTGGTGGTCTTTCTTTAACCCATAAATAACCTCACTGCATCCAGTTTATCATCTACTGTAATGAATACTCTTAATATCCCTCTTTTATTGCAGAAAAATTGAAAGGAACCAAATTTAATGAGTATGGAGGATGTGGAATAGGTTCATATTTCAACTTCACATGAGCCTCCGTATGATGTATGTGGCTAAGTATTATTATTTTGAAGAATTATAGACTCTGTGGATTGTCAATGCAACACACACACACACACACACACACACACACACATAAAATATCTCCTAATTTTACAGAGGACCTGGTTTCCAGGTAATAGGTCACATACATGTGTCTGGATTCCCAGAACGCTGTATAGAGAATTTTTTTTATAGGGGCTGTGTTTTGAATATTTTTGACAGAACTATAGCGGTAATATTCTATGCTCTGCCATTTTTCTTCTGGATCATAATTATATGCTTGAATTCATATCAAAGTATTAGGAAGGAAGTGATCACCTCATCACAATTATATTTCAGAAACTGTTCTCTACATTCCTTTAGTTGTTTTTTCTTTTCAACGAGTTTACCTGGCACCTACCACAAACAGATTTTACAGTAGCTCAGCTGTACAGTAATTGTCTTATTTGTTCTTTTGATATTCCTATCAAATGGAGTCCTATCAGCAGTGTGCTGTGATAGTCATTTTGAATCGATTCATCCTATTCCTTTTGGTACTTTTCATCAGATAGATATCGGTCAATCACTGTAAGGTCATCCTTAGTATATGCTTTACTAGATTCTGAAGCAAGAAATTTTATCGCCCACCTACTCACAGTACTTCAGTCAACAGTTTCATCACCATAAATGGTTTTTGGATGATGATGATAAATGAGGATGTCAGTACTGTTTACTTTTTCTGCTTTTAAAATCTTGTTTTAGGTGCTTTGACAAAGCAGGCGTAGTAGATTCGATGATATATATATATATATATATATATATATATATATATCATCCTACCTAATTTAATTTTATTTTATTCTGTACTTTGTGGATCAAGTTATTTATTTATATTTCTATAATAGTACAAAGGAATATGAGTGTTAAAATTGACTTATAAAAAATTATTATAATAAAGAAAATAATTGAGTTTTAACAATCGATTACTTTCTCTATTAGTGAAATAAAATTTATTACTCTGCTGCTAATATTGTAACAATAAATCTATTTAATTATAATATTTATTATAAAGCAGTTATTGTTGTCTATAAAACATAATGTGGAGAGTAAAATTATATATAAGAATAACAGATAGAAACTTTAAAAAATGTTATCAAGAACATTTACACGCACATAAATATAATTATATTGATCATCATATAAAAAAAATATTCAAACATATTTTATATTTTGGAAAACATGACAATTTTAGAAATCAGTAGTGATTTTAAATCCTCACTTGAAGAAATACCCAATAAAAAAATATAAATTAATGAACGAGTGAATTTGAACATGATTGGCTTCTTCAAGGATAGATTTACCGTTGCTAATTGTACGGGTAATATATTGATTAATGATATTAAGTAGTATTTATGTTGCCCACAGTACAAAATTTTTAGTTTTTTTAGATTATAAATTTTCATGGGATGATCAGAGTGATTATGTATGTACAAATGTTTCAAATTTTTAACGTTCTGTGTTCAAGTTCCAATCAGCATGGCATTTCTACAAACACAAATCTGTTTTCGTCTATCATAGTAATTGTTATCGGGTGTCAGCCAGTTGTTACTTTATAAATAAATCAATAAAATTTAAGTATCTAATTTAATTGCTAAGTTTTTAATAATTTTGAAATGTTAATACATTTATGATTCCTCCCTGTAAAACATAGTATTACATCTTGGGCCATCGGGTGAAAGACAGAACAGTAAAAAAAAAACAATACCTACATTATCATCATATCAAGCCTTGCTTTCTTTTCTTTTTTTATAGCAAAGAAAAGCAATTTGCTTATTATTGAGCTACCCCATTGATTGATCAATGATATAAATTTGTCAACTAAAAATTATATTTTCTCTCCCATTTGTTTACATTCTAAAATGTATTATGTACATTTATGGTATGTTTTTTACTAACAGAGAAGATGTCGATTCATACAATGTGCAAAAGTGTAATAATTTACGTAGCATTTTCAATAGATTAGAAAATCAAAAATTTTCAGCCAATTTCTGGTGAGTAATGTTTTACAGTAAGTAATAATATTAAGCAACTACCCAGAATAATTTTAAAAAAATTTGTTGCATTATTTTCTATTCGTTTACATTGAAACCCTATACAGAAAATCACATTGCTATGATAACCCCCTCTAAAACTAATTATTATTCATTTCCCAAAAAAATTCTCTTCAATTTAATGTTAAATACCCCATGGTATACAAAAATAAACATAATTAAACAGCCTAGTGTAAAAATGTCTGTCGTTACAATGAATTTCAAGTGAAAAATAATTATTTTTAATGGCAAATCTCTAAAGTGAAATATTGCACTGTGAAGTACTACATAAACTCACATTAATTTTACTTACATTACCACTTAATTGTACAAGGGCTCACTAGAATGTAACTGAATTAGAAACTAAAAATAGATCATTACTATATCTTAAAAATTGAATAAGCCCAACCGAGCAATTTCAAGCATTAAAAAACATTAAAAGTCTTGAACATAACTTGTCAGTTGATTTCCTGCTCTTCTATTCCTCACACGTCATTTGAATGTATAACTGTTTACTAGGTGCATGATGTCTTTACTTGTAAATTTGAAGCTATATCATAATAGCAAAAAATTGCAGATAGTTTTTTCCGCACTATTATTTATTACTTATTTTGAATAAGTAAAATTGAATCTAAACTCTGTTATAATAAACCATTGTTTATAATACTATCACCATATTTTTTCCTAGACCATAGAATATTGTAGAAGAGGTGTTCTTTTTTTGTGGTTTTAGTCTGTTACTTCTATTTTGATTAGTTTGGGGTTTCAATGAATTTTGGAGTGTAGTAGTGTGGGATCTTTGTTTGATCTTATTATATGTTATTATTTTGTGTTACATTATTTTTAATGTTTAACTCCATTAGTCATGACTTACAAAACCTTATAAGGTTGCCCCAATAAAGAATAAATATCAGAATAATTAGCGTATATACTATTGATTTTTTGTAAGACAAATTTTATGTAAAGTAGAATACACACATATAAGGGTCATTCAATAAACAGACAATCACTGTAGAAAAATTATTGTTCATTCAGTGGCAGTGAAACTAGCCTACTTTTCAGCAAAATCCCCAGCTGCATTTAGGCACTTGTCTCGTCTATCTCTGACCTTTCTTAATCAAGCAGTAAAGAATTGTTCACCTCACTGTTTGGGCCATTGTTGCACTGCACCCTTGACAAACTCATTGTTGCCCAACTCGTTAAAAGGACCAAACAAAAGAAAACCTGATGGTGCGTATTTGGGACTGTAAGTTGGATGTGGTTAACACCTCCCTGACTCTACTTTTGAATAGCCTCCCATATCTTTTGAGCAATATGTGGATAGGCATTTCATTGCACCTTTTTGAGAAAGAACCGGTACATTTTCTCCTTATTACGGGTTACACTTTATTTTCTAACATTCACAGTTATTCTCGCTCGCTGTTGATTGTGTTGTTCTTACAAATAATCATAATAACTTTGGATTTGAAGTTCCAAAACATCAGCTGTCACATATTTTTTGAATTTTTTCCTGCTGGGTGAACTTCAATGCTTTCATTTCATAATCCAATGTTTGGATTCCGGCCCAAAATGAGGAATCCAAGTTTCATTAAAATTATTATGTGATCTAAAAGAGCGTTTCCTTCTGCTAAAAACGTTTGTTTAATTTTCATATAAATGTAAATTCAGGCATCAGTGATTTTGTTTCAGAACCTGTCTTACACTATGATGAAAATTGGTAACACTTGTTTTGCCTGATTTAAGTTAATAACATGCTTGTAAAAATTTACATATTTTAACATCACACAACTTAAATAACAGGTAACTTATACTTTTTTAATGTCAAAGAGAGAATTCGACCAGTTTTAAGCTCTCAAATCAGAAAATAAAAATTGTGTCAAGGCACAATTTTTATTTTCTGATTTGTTCATCCATGGCACACATTTCAAACAAAACTGGAATTTTGAAGTAAAAAAAAAAAAAGATGGTAATAATGGAAATTCATTGCAAACAGCAGATATATTCTTTGTTAGTGATTCCAACTTCATGTTCTGATAATTAAGTTTTTTCTATAAAATAATTTTTCCACTGTTGTCATTTATCTCTAATTATTAAACTGTGCTAATATCACAGCATACTTTGTAATTAGAAACTATTTAATTATTTTTGTTTATTTACTTTTTTTATTTCACAGGAGTTGTCTGAGCGCCGCACAAGACAACGTTACAACATTATTAGAAGAAAAACAAACGTTATTAGATCTGTTACAAAAGTTACAAGAACAACAAGGTGGTGGTATAAAACAACAAACATCGTCTGGTTCAGCTAAAAGATAGCAACAATGTTGCTGCTTCAAATGTAGTTGCACGCATAAGAAGCCTCACTAGTCAGTCATCTTTAGTCGCTTGCGAGTTAATAACCATCACTGTCATCTTAGCAACTATTTAATATCATTAGCTCGCTTTATTATTATCGTTAATTAAAAGAAGAAAAGAAAAAAACCAAAAAATAAAAAATAAAAAAAGGGTTGCATATATATATACATTGAAGCAGTTCAGTCATCTGATTAGTCAGTCTTATATCTCAGATAAAACATATATATATATACAAGTATATATAAATATATATTGTAAGTAGGATTCATTAATTTGCCGTTTAAAAACACCCTGTTGTATATTGTACATCATAGTTTTAATATCAAGATTAGTATCCTGGACAGTTAGGAGATGTTGTAATGAATTAGTGAACAAGGATCATTTTTGCAATGTGATCGGGGGTAGTCTCATGTATTTTATTAATAATTACCCTCACTATTTCAAGATCCTCTGTGTCCAAGACACTTCTCAAAATATTATCACTGTAGTAGATAGAAAAACTTTTAAACAACTGTTTTTTTCTTTTCCTTTTTTTTAAATATTACCATATTATGTTTGTTTATATTTTTTATAAATGTTTGTTTTTTTTAAGAAATATAAGAATTGTTTTATAATTTCTATATATATATTTTTTTATTATTATTATTTAAATAAATACAGTAAAACTGAGGTACAACATTATAGATAGAGAAATTGCTGTCGATTTGTAATGTAAAATTGGGAGCATCTTGCCAATTGTAGTTCCTAAAATTACAGCCTATTTTAGAATGTATGATTTTTTTTTCTTTTTAACCTCTGGAATCACCGTTAGATATTGCTTCAAAGGATGAGATGAATGATTTGTAGCTTGTGTGAAACTGCCATGACTGACTGGGATTCGAACCCAGGACCTCTGGATGAAAGGCCAAGACACTTCCACTTGCACCACGGAGGCTGGCCAGAATGTATGATTTAATTTTTTGCCACTTTACCATCCCAGGTAATCTAAACTATATTATTTAGTATAGTTTCTAGTTAATTTGTAACTGTGATTTATTCAGCACCTTTAATTTGGAATATGTTTATTTGGTTTAAAATATTATTCCATGCTGGAAATTAATTCAGTTACATTGGCTTGTATATTTTTAATTATTTTATCATCACATATCTTTACTACTTGGTCTTTCATATATTATAATTTATTTTACTGTATATATACTATTCATTTAAGATGTCCAGACGAGACCTACCAAGGCATTTACATCGATGGCATCCCAATGAGGCCTGACATTACTATGAGATGTAAAAAGTTAGAGGGCGAAAGACGATTCCCGTTAAAGCCCATCAGAGCTAGGAACAGGGGGGGAGGGGTAAGTGACCAGAAGCATCATAAGGCAGGTGTCTTCCTCCTGTTGAACGGAGTTGGGATGTGATCACTTTTACTTCCAGTAAAGCCCATAAGGGCTCAGAATGGAGGGGGTGGCGGAGGGTGTCTTCCACTACGGGGTCAGGATGTGATCACTTTATCGTGTAATATACTTTATAATTCCTAAAATATAGAGATACTCATATTTTTTTTGATTCGTGAAATGTAGTTATGCACAACCGGTAATCACTTAAGTGATTATCAAGTCAAGTATTGGAAATATCCACCACTTTCCAAGGCAGGTCTGAATCCTTCTTGACACCTTTCGTAGGACATCAGGGCTAATGGAATTAATCTCTGCAGTAGTGGCTCGTTCCAGGTCTTGTAGAGTACATGGCCTTGCTCAGTATACACTTCCTTTCAAAAAATCCCAGAGAAAGAAGTCTGGTGACGATAAGTCGGTGAAATGAAGCACCCACAGACCTTTTATCATGCAATCACCAAACATTACTTTAAAAACTCCATGCCGTTTTTGAATGTATGGCATGCTGCCCCATCTTATCCCAGGTAACAGTAGCATTCATCAGGCTAGAGAAGAGCTACAAATTGCATAATTATATTCTGGTATGTCAAGGGTTTTGTAAAAAAAAAAAAACAGGCCCATTATTTTTTGTCGAGAAATCGCACACAAAACCTGTGTTGTTGATGGCAAAACTTACCTTCTGTGAGTGTAGCAGCGATTCATGTAAGTTTTATAGTTTTTGTGTTGACCAATATCTGTTGTTCTGGCTATCAATGGCACCACTAAGCTGAAAATATACACTATCCAGTATGTCCATTCCATTACTTTCCACCCAGTTGATAGAACACTGTCAGTACCTTATTCTTTTAACAGTGTCAGGGGGGTTTCAGTTCCTGCATGCAATGAGTATGCATGTAGATATAATTTCTTTGTGGCCTTTTTTGCACTCCTGTACAATATTCCTTCCTGTCTGGAATAATAATTTACGCAAATGTTTCATTGGAGATTGTTTAAGTAATGCATGTACCTTTTCCATTTTCCCTTCTGTCAATGTTGAACCACACAAATTCTTGTCAGCAACATTCCACATCTCTCATAAGTAATGGATAATTCACATTACTGTTGAGTTGTTTGGCACAGCTGTATCTGGAAATGTAACATGAAATTGTTATAGGTGTATGACTTGCTTACAAAGTACACCTTGACAATAAACACCCACAGTGCTATTGAAAACGACGTGATTGTTCACAAGGAACACGCCACACCACCACTACATATTCTGTAATCACAAAGACCATGTACTCTGTACGCACAAAAACAATTGTTGCATGCTGATGCCACCTACTGGTAACTATATGGCCAACACCTAGACAAACATCAACTAATTTTCAAAAATTACTAAACGTGGTTATTCAGTGTGCTCAAGGTAAATGATGTGCGCAATAAAATAATCGCTGTATAAAATGCATTTTATAAACCCAGAGTACTCTTATAAAACCGCCATTACATTTTAGTAAATAAAAAAAGTGGAAAAATTTGTAAATTTAAATTTTTTTTAAGTATCAATAATAGAACTCAACAACAGAATAATTTTTATGATTTAAAAAAAAAGGAAAGGCAAAAATGAACATTGTATCATCACAAGCAGTGAATTGTACACATATAATTCAGATCTCTTTTTTATATTGGAGGGCACCATCAGTCAAGCTTGGCACTTTTTTTACACCACAAATAATTTTCATATATAAGCTTCAAGCTTATTTGATGAACAGATTATTTATAAGAAAAATTCTATATATTTAATGACTGATATGCCTGAATGAATATGTATTTTTATCAGGTGTTTTTTCAAGCTAGAAAACTGAAATTTTGGAAGTGTTTAATCTCAACATTCTACAGATGAGAAAAATCTTAAAATTTTTAAGCTTTTATCCTTAATGTAGTTCATTCAATAAAAAATGAACTTCCTTGTCACAAACAAGCAGATTTAGGTTTCTTTATAGAAACAACACAAAACCAAATTGATAAATCCATCACCACTTGCACAAATAAGGGATGAAAAAATTGTATACTTTTTTAAGTACAGTTTTAATTCCGGTATACCTATAGATATTTTATAAAGATAAGTATAGAAATGCATATTAACTTTGTTTAGCAACTAGATTCCCATGAGATCCCATACGGAATCTTATTCAGTTAATACCAAGCCAAATGAAAAGATTAATTTTTCCCAAATGGCCACTGTGTCTTTTGTTCATTATTTTAGCAGTTGTTTTTAATATCTTAAGAATGTAATATAATTGATTCTTATAACCCTTCAATACAAGATCCCAAATGGGAGGGATATCATGGCCTCCATTAAAAATAATGTAACAGGTCACTAAGTGTTAATTTCTAAATTAGAATGCAGAGAACATGAGAATGTAGAAAAACATGTAAAATGAGATTCATAGAGAATCTCTGTTCCTACAAATTAACTGTATGTGAGATTCCAAAGGGGATCTCATGGTCAGTTAAACAGGGCTTAAAGAATTGGTGTCCAGTCAAATTATTAAAAACACAGTCAAACCTTGTACAACCCCATAAGTTGTACATAAGTTGAAAAACTATATTATTATTTCATTCATTCTACATCCTGCCTGAATAAAGTTTTGTACTTTTTTCCTCAACCGATTGATACTTAGTTTTCTGCTCTGCAAAAAATGATAAAAATTATTATCATTGAAGTATCTTTAACCACTTTCCTGTTTAATTGATATAATAATAATACAGTGTAACCCCATTATAATGCGATTAACAGGGACTTCCCACGTCCCTATCCCTGTCGTAACACCCGCGTTATAGGCTAACCATGTTATTCCAAGAAGTAAATTTTAAACACAAATGGGATCAATTAAAAAAATAGGCAAAAAATCAAGCAATAATGGTTTTATAGAAAAAGCCAATACAGTGTAATGTGTACTTACATAGAAACAAGTTAAGTGTAGAAGACAATATTTTTTCTTTGAATGTAAATTATTTTTTTAAATTATAAGTTATTGTTTTTTATTGTGGTTGTATGTTTCTTCTTTATAATACATGACTTTACACTGTTTTACTGCAATACATGGTGATCATTGCTATCACTTTGTTGCTCCATCCCCGTTATTACACTATTTATATTTTCCTGTGTAGACCTCTCTGTAACAGCGACCTCTGCAATACCTTCCCCTTCTTCCTCCAACAAAGAACGGAATTTACAATTTCTTCGTCAGTCATGTAATGGGCAACAGGTGTTTGATTGTCTTCTTGAATCCACTGATTGAGATTTCTTACAGATAATTCTTGCTCGGTTGAATTTGACAATTCCAGAGCGTGTTGGTCAGCAAAGATATGAACATTCCTGTTTCAGTATCTTTTGTATTACTCTGTGACAATACCGACCAACAATTTTTAATTGTAGTAGAATTTACATTACTCCATGCTGTTCCAGCGTTATAATAATAATAATAATTCTTTATTCCATAATACATATACAAAAAATAATGTTTTTACAATATACAGTAACATATAACTACGACAACTGAAAAATATAAAATTAACATTAATGTACAGCACATTTTAGTGATACAGTTTTAAGAAATTTTGTTACTTTAATTCTGAGTTAACAACAGCGGTCAGTAATAAGCTTTAAATGCCCGAATAACTCCTCGGTCTAATGGTTGGATCAAAGATGTGGTATTCTTAGGTAAAAACATTGCAATTATTTTCCCATCTTTAGATTTCAGCAAGTCAGTAGGCGGATGAGCAGGAGAGTTGACAAGAAGTAATAAAGCTTTTTCTTCCAATTTTCGAACTCGTAAATAATTTTTAACACAAGGCACAAATTCATTGTTAAACGATATTAAAAAAGTATTACACGTCATCCAAGCACTTTTACTATTTTTAAAAATAACTGGTAATGAATTCATATTAACGTGTTTGAAGCAATGCGAGCTGGCATACTTGCCAATGAGCAACGGCTTCAATTTATGATTTCCTGACTTATTGGCACACAAAAGAAATGTTACCTTTTCTTTGTTCATTTTCATACCAGACTTATTTGGTGTTGGCTTCGCATCTATTGTTTTTGTTGGCAATTTATAATACAAAGCAGTTACATCACAATTATACAACTGTTCGTCACTGAAGTTATTCTCTTCTATTACGGATTGTAATAATGTTTGTGAAAAATGTTCGGCTGCCGTCGCAACTGCTGAACAAGATTCTCCTTCAATATTTACTTGGCCTATGCCATGACAGATTTTCCATCGCGATAACCAACTACTAGAAGCACTGAATTCTTCTCCATCGTTAATTTTTTCATGAAAATTTAGCGCCTAAGCTTGAACTATTGACCCTGAAAGTGGAACTCCTTCACACCATTTTTGCAAAAACCAAATAAAGGTACATACACTGATCTACAACATTAGCATCACTGAGTCTAACCTTTCTGCGATCAAGTCCAACCGTTTCATCTACCGAATCAATAAAAGAACGCAATTTATCGTCTTCTTTTACCCAACCATGTATACCAACCATGTATTCCAACCATGTATTCGGCACACCGGATTACGAGGATAAACTGGCTTTTGAACGACCTGCCATAACCTTTTCAACAATTTCTAATTTTTCCTTTACAGAATACGTTTTTCATTTAGACGAAATGTCAGGCAAATACAAACGAAAACAGACACTACAAAATCTAATAAATTAAGCAACGTAATAAAACTTAATGATACCGATAAATACAGTAAAAGCAGCTCGAAATAAATCACAATATGTAATAACATTCAGATACCATCTACTGTTCCTTGTACAGACAGCACAGCGATGGTCATATCACTGTTACAGGAAATGAGTCATGTGCAGTATATAATAAGAATTTCTCATATTACTGTATTAGAATCATGGTTTAGTTTTATTGATTTTCATTGGTTTAGCTTTAAAATTGGTCATGACTAATTGACAGATGTTATATTAGAAGCATATTGTTGAGAGTTTCAAAGGATTTATGGTGGGCGGGTTTTACACTGATATCAAATACAGTGGTACGGTGACTAGCATTTCTTCATCCTATTTTATTTTTTCAGATATTTTTTGGAGGAAAGGTATATCCATATATAAAAGATATATAAATATTAAAAAAATATATATAAAGGATATCCACAGTATATCAAGCCGTGTTATAGCGAGGCTGTACTGTATTTTTTTATAATGTTAACTTTTGTTTGTTAATTTATTTATATATTATTTTGTGAACTTTTCAAACCTTAACCTAGAATGCACACAAAATTATAGTCTGTTAAAGCACATGTAAGGTACGTACAGCACCCCAGGGTAAATAATTGAAAATGTTTTTTATAAAAAATATTTTATTGTTGCATATCATTAAAAAAATATCAAACACGTCTTCGAATGTAGTAAAATGTATTATATGATTACAAACTTCATGTTTTAATCAACTCAAGATTCGCAAATCTCCTTCTTGTGTTCTGAGCATATTGGTTTCATACACTTGGTGTAGAAGGTCTTATTTAGTCTTCCTCTCTTGGGCATTCAGTACATCTTGTTTCTTTTGGAAGTCCCTACTTTGGATTCCACTGAGATTGTGATCAAACACCAAGAACTTTTCGTATGCCTTCAGAAAGTTCTTTTGAAATCGGTATCTTGAGCCTGTCCAACATGTAAGATTTAGCAAGTTATAAGCCTAGAATTTTGAGAAAGCTTTTTCATTTTAAAAGTTCGCTATTGTGTTTATTCCTAAATAACACGTGTATTACCACCAGCGTGGTCCAACATACCACATAAATAACGAAGGGATAGCTTCAAGTTTTTCTTGAGGCGCTGAATGGTTGAGATGGTCGAATGTATCGACCCCTCCTTTTGTTTCATTATAAAAATGAATCGTCCTGGCTTTTCTGTTGTCTGATTTACAACCCTGTCATTACACATGGATTATACGAGTATAACAGTTTTGTTTTTCTTCGGACAGAAACTTACAAGTGTTTTTTCAATCAAAGCAAAATTCTTATGAGAGTATCTCACAGCTTTTTTAAGAAAGTAATGAAGGGAGAATTTCTTTCTTATTTTTCCATAAAGTCCCAACAAGTGTCGGCTTATATTTTAACATTTTATCAGCAAGAGAATAGAGGTAAACTAAATATCTACTGCAACATTACATCCAGTCTTATGTATCGGTTCTGTTATACTTCCCACAAGATTCAGTGCTTGTGGCACTGAAAAACTTATGATATATAAACTGAAAACAGTAGTAAAAATTGTAGTATATAAACTGAAAAAGGCATAAATTTCATCACTATTGATGTTACTTGAATAGCGTGAATCAGATGTATAATTTATTTTCTAAATATTTGTAAAATTTACAATCATATAAATCATTTCTTTTGAAAATAACACCTCCCAGGCATAAAGTTCAGTGACAATATTTCTAGCCTTGCCTTTTGTTTCCTGGTATTCACACCACAATATTTCTACTTCCAGACCGACCCCAAGTTAGTTCCACTAACATCCGCATTGCTGCCAATTTAATTTTCACATAAATCTGAATTAGCGATTTCATCACTAACCTTATCTTGTTCTTCAGTGACATCTTCACATTCACGAATATTTTTTTCACTACTGAATTCTTCTTTGTTGCTTAAATTACGCTGGATGAAGTCATTAAACCTATTAGAAGAAGGGTTACATTTATCCATCACAAAATTTAACTAATTACATTAATACAATAAAAGAAATATCTCGAACCTATAATCCAATACTCACCAAAGCACACACAGGGTTCTACAGCACTCCAAATCACAAAAAAACCACAATAATCTCAGAAATAATTTTAAAATTAGAAAAGCACATGTAAACATAACCTCATCAACTGAGAACACACAATGCATCATGGGACCAGACACACATACAGCACCATGAGTGCTGTACACGTGTTTCGAATTCAAAACAATACTGGGGTGCTACAACACCCTGGTGTGCATTCTAGGTTTAAGATTTATCATTGAAGTATAACAATTTTTAAATGTTGCAGATAACAAGATTTAAAATAACATCTACATATGTATAAAGTATAATTTAATCTACATAATGTATAAAGTTACAATTTGTAATTTTATTATAAAGGAATCGGTTTTCCTAAGTAATATGTTTTCAAATATAAGTAACTGCAACATAAAAAAATTAATTATGTATTTTTATTTCATAATAATTCAAATTAGAATCCCAGTCATGTTTGATATTTTTCATATGCAAAAAAAAATTACAAACTGTAATATGGTATTAGGCAGTAATTGTGAGCATAAATAATTTATGATTATTGCACTTGACTTGTTACTCTTATTATGAAGTGTTGCATTATGCACTCAAAACTATTTTATATATATATACTTATTAATGTACAATTAGCAAAAAAAAAAGTAAGAGTCTTGGCTTTACTCAGTACAGATCCAAGCGTCAGAGTCCAGAATGGATATTTAACTAAAAGCCAAAGAAAACCTTCCTCAAGGAAGGAATGAAAGGTAAAAAAAAGGATAAACATTTTATTAGTCTAAAAAGTGGATTTTAAATTTTATGAAAGAATACAAAGTCTGGTTTTTACTTTAAAAAATGTCAGCCACATGTATACCTACAGACAGTCCTAAAAAAAAAAACTTGCTATTCTTTTGAGCCATATTAAAAAAAAGTAGTTCTCCTGCTAGAACTACTAGAAGGAACACTGCAGTTCCACATATAAAGCTATGATGATTGACTATTCTCATGGTACTTGTTTAAAGAAGAAATAATTCGGTTTACAAATAAGAAAGGAATGATCTACTCATCGTGGAAACATTTCCTGCGAACAGATTAGTTTATCCAAAGGTAAAAAATTTTGGAAACAGCATACCTTTGTATTTTAAAATTACATATGATATATTTTAAAATGGTACCACTTCAGTTATTTTTTAAACAAAAATATGTATATGTTTGATAAATTAATAAATATTGAAATCGATTAATACAATAAAAATTGAGCTGTATTCATATTAACTCTGTCAACAATTTGCATTCCTTATAAAGCACATTTTGTTATTTTTGTTGTGCCTTTTTGCTTGTTTATCTAGGTACATCTTTGCTTGTACTCTAGGTAGTTTTTTAATCCCTTTTTTTTTGTAGCATAAACTATGTTTATTTCACTAGTAATAGTCATTATATAAAAAGTAGTGTTCATATAGTTGGGAATATTTAAATTTTATTTTTTTTCAGTTTGACCTGACAAAAAAATATTTAAAAACTGAAATTTATTATGATTGATAATGTTGTATATAGTTTTACTGTACAATTAAAATTTTTTTTGCACCAAATATTTTTATGTTTCTTTATAGTTTTAAAAATAGAAAATATTCTAAATGTAAATCAGAAGTATGTAGTGTAAACAATTTTTTTTTAATAAAATGATTTACTTTTCTATTGTTTTTTTATAGTCAGGATTTATCATTAAATATTAAACTATTTACATAAAATTTTACTGATATTATTTTTAAAACTTAGATGTATATATAATAAAATTTATAAAATAGTTTTATGATTTTTTTTTTAAAAACATACCATAATAAATTATTGCATTTAAAATAAATTTTCAAAAAGTTAAATTTTTTATTATATTTGTTGTTAAAAGTAACAGATTTATTTTATTCATTAGAATGTTCTTAATAATTTTTATCATCATGTGATAATAGAATTAAGTACAAGGAATAATAAACATTTTAATATTTGTATTGTAAATTTATTGGTGTAAATGGTAAGTTTTTTCATTATTTTTATTGATTTTAATTTTTGTGGTTTGTTACAGTTTTATTACACAACTTTGTGATTTTTTTTTGCTTTATTTCCTTGATCTTTTATAATTTTTGGGTTTGGTCTTATATTAAGAAGTTATTTTAACAACTTACAAAATTTTGAATTCTTTTTTGTTGTTATTTATTGTTATCTCTTTTTTATCTAATGTTTGAAACTATTATTTCTGATTTGATCAAGATCGATCAGTTTTTTATCAGATTAGTTCATTCATTCCTTTTGTTTATTGAACTAGCTCATTGAAAATACATAAATACCTTGCTATTTAATTCTTAATGATGACATCGGTAAATGCATAATGGTGTCAAACAATGATATAATCACTAACAAAGGAAGGTACGTACGTGAGTTTGATTTTGTTTGATATTGCAACTAATTAAAAACATCTAATATGTATAAATTTCATTCTAACATTATTTTATTTAAAACTTGTTTTGACAGAAAGAAGTGTGTTTAAATTTTTTGGAAACATACATTATTGCTGAAAATTTTTATTTTCAGGCCTCAGAATATTATATTCTGTTATTCTGACAGAATTCTACAAACTATGTAGTTAATATCTACCTTGTTATTCATTAAATTTAGAGATCTTATGGTGATTGTTTGCTAATAGTGAGCATTTTAAAAAAATTATTTCATTTTGATCTTAGAAATCATTTAGAATCGACAACTGAGGTGATAGGCAATCTAGTACCAAAAATGACCTGAAATTTAATGAGAATAAAGGTAAGATCATATTATAACATAACTATATTTAGTTTATATTTTACAGATCAATTTTGTAAGTTATAGACCTTCAAAATTGCAAATACAAAGAAAATGTGCAAAAACAATTTTTTCTAAAAAAAGTGGGTCGTAACAGTCCTATCTCATGTGAATATATATCTTCTTATTTGACTGCGTGGACATTGATGATGTAACATGCTTTCAAAATGTTTATTACTGTGAGACTACTTTATATTAACTCATTAATTATCGGCTTATGTTTACAAATATAACATTTTTATATCATTTTCTATGTTATTACTGTCAATCAACGTCAGAGACAATGGCGACATGTACTTGGCTCTGCACACATACTCGACCGCTTGTTGGCACATATTGCTGTTGAAACACTTTACTGTAACTCATTCAGTTGGTATGAGTTGTAACTTTTAAAATTTTTCTTTTTAAAATCTATTTTCTTGTTCCTTTTTATTGATTATTGAATATATTTATCATGTATATATTGTCACATTCAGAAAAACAGAAAAAAAATTTTACTAAATGTCACACTAATCTTACCGAATGTATTTTATTTTCAATAATTTTGGTTTTTATAATATTTCAGTGTTCCTATCATTTGGTTCAAAATTTGTTGCAGTCTGTTGACACATTCACTCTTAATGCTTGCTTGGAAGTTACTGTATGATGAAATATAAGCGTAATTTGCAAAAAGCTTGTGGGAAGCAGCGGGAGGTAGAAATTCAGTTTCACACAAATCTTAATCCATCTTTATATTTAAAACAATATACTGTTTGATTTGTTGTTAAATTTTTATGTTTAGATTTGTAAGTAAAGTCTATCATGATTTTCTGCATGTACTTTGTTCTGCCTTGCAAAAATTCATAAGACATATTCATGTCAAAACAGTAATGACATTTATTGACAATCATTTATCTAAGTAACTGGTGTTTCAAAAAGAATGCAACCTCTTTAACGATGTGAATTTTCTACAGAAATATTAATGTTAATAAAATACTTATACAACAATATTCAGATTACCTTTAATAACTTTACAATAGATGTTCAAAATGATTTCCTGTGATCACGATGTAGGTTCATACTCGTTTCATAACATTTGCAGCCACTTTTCATAGCATTTCCTCAGTAATGTTGGAAATCTCACTTTCAGTTTGTCAGCTTGTTTCAGCCTTCAGTTTGTCAGCTGTATGAAGATTGTTTTTAAAAACTAAACCTTATGAATACCCCCAAAGGAAAAAGTCTGCTGGTGTAAGATCTGGGGATCTTGGAGGCCATAACCCTTTCGATATCAAGTGAAGGCCAAAAAATTCCCTTTACATATCCAGCGTTTCATTAGCAGTATGACACGTTGTGTTATCTTGCTGGAGCCAACATTCTTGTTCATGTAAATCTAACTTGGCAATAAAGTCTTAAGTTAAATTACTATAAACCACACCATCTACAGATTTGTCAAAAAATAAAGGCCCTAATACACAACGGCAAAATACCAATTTTACATGCATGTAATGGTTGTTTGTGAAACATCTGAGGATTTTCAGCACCCCATATTTGGCAGTTTTGGCTGTTATTGTAGCCATGCAAGTGAAACCGTGCCGCATTGCTGAAATAAACACGATCCAAAATTTCAATATCATTGTCATCAACAAGAGAAAACCGACGACAGTACTGTAAATATTTTCCACAGTCTACTTTTTTCAGTTGTTGTACAACACCGATGCGATTGCAGTTTTTTAGTAGCCCTGAAAGTTGTGTAGATAGTGAAAACCCACCCTGTGAAGAAAATTTCTGAGCAAGTCAAACGTTCCTTCACATCCTCCAGAACTTCTTTTGTTAACAGTGATGGTTGGTTGACCTGTGTTTTTCCAATCATGTACACTTCCAGTCTCACAAAATGTATTAATCTATTGCAGTATTTTTGACTTATTAGGAACTGAAGAATTGGGAAATTTTATCTGAATCTCATCTTTCAATTGTTCGTAAGATTTATACACACAATAAGTCTCAATAATAAACACACATTCATCCTAAACACAATGAGACGAATTTATACTGGTATTGCACTAGTGCATAAGAAGGTCATCTCAACTGTTACAAGCTGCTAACCTTGAGTATAGGGTTGCCAACTGACATGTAGGGAGAAATAAGATTTACCTGTGCCTGACTTCTACCTTCTTAACCTTAGGGTTGCATCCTTTTAAAATACCCATTATTTTGAATTTCTAAAACATTGTTTCCTCTTGTGAACAGTTTTCTTAGCCATACTTTTTTTGCAAACTTTCCAACATTTTTTTTTTAGAATTAGCTATTGAAGCTTACTGTATGATATAATAATAATATAATTGTTCTGCTCATAGGCAGGTTTTCACATGGCCGCCCTCCATTCTGCTCGATTCTGTGCTATGTTTCATTTTATAGTAACTTTCTTCCCTTTTTATATTGTCTATCATCTTCATTCGTCTCCGACTTATTGCTTTCCTCCCCGTTAAAAATCCTTCCAATGCCGTCACCAACAGGCAGTCATATCTCAGCCAGTGACCCAACCAACTGCATTTTCTTCTTTTTATTATTTCAATAATCACCCTCTCTTCTCCTACTCTACAAAGCACCTCCTCATTCCAAACTCTCTCCGTCCAGCTGATCTTTTCAATCCTCTTCCAAACCCCCATTTTAAAGGCCTCCAATCTTCTCTCCTATCCCTTCCTAATAGTCCTTGACTCTGCCCCATAAAGGGCCACACTCCATACAAAATATTTCGCAAGTTTTTTCCTTAGTTCCAGATCTAGTTTGCTGCATAGCACTCTCCTCATTTTGCTGTACCTTTGCTTTAGCAATTCGTACTTTAACTTCCTGATCACACTTCATATCTTCCTTAATGATGCACCCCAGGTACTTGAAGGATGTCACTTGCTCAACTTTATTTCCCCCAATCCTAATCGTTGCCCTTTTGGTTGATTTGCCAATTATCATGCTTTTTGTCTTCTTTGTATTTATCTTCATCCCGTACTCCTCGCAGGTTTGATTTATTCTTCTCAACATTTCATTCATCATATATTCACTCTCTGCCAACTCAGCACATCCAACCTATTTTTTTCCATTTCTCTTTTTGCATTCTCTAGCTTTTCTGCTTTAATTAATGTCAAAACATTCCAAGTTCCAATTCTAATCTAATCTGGACGTACCTCAATATTTCCCCCTCCTGGAGAACCGATTTCGGGGAAGCTTTAACTCCAGATTCTTTAACAATGAGGACCATCATGTGTGTTCCTGGGGAATAGTATAAGGTGGTAGTTTCCCATTCCTTTCCACCTAGGCACCATATTAATAGGCCACCCCTAACACGGGGAACAGACGCCTTTTGCAGCCACTCCTAACCTGGAGAACAGACACTGCCTTACCAGTGAGCAAATAGCAATCACTGGAGACCCTCATTATGTTTAGCCCATGGAACATGTTGGTTACCAGGGTGTGGCCGGCTACAATCCTTTAACCTTCTTGGAGCGAAAAGTGAGAGTTGGCTGAATGTGGGCACCAGTCTTGCATGACCATCTTGAGATCTGGTCGTCATGCATAGGAAAGGTGCTATTCCTCCATGCAACCCATACACCCCACTGAATGATATAAACCATGGAAAATGATCTAGAAGTTAAACTTAAATTTTTTTTTTATATAAGATTACTTCCAGTACTGGTTGCAATAAAACTATATGATGTAGGCCATTTGGTTTCAAAATTTTATGATAACTCAAGGAAATGTAGTCAGAAATGCTAGAAGGACCATCATCATCAGACAAAAAGGTCTAAACTGTGTCAGAAGAAAATAAATTATCAATGAATACATCACAGATTTAGATTTATTTCATTTAATATTAAAGAGGATTTCCTAATATTTGAATATATTTTTTATGTTAAAAACTTAACAGATTCAATTATGTCTGAATGTATTTATGGTTATTATAAGAATGTAGATTCTTATATTTTGTGGGAAATTACATATTTCTTGTTTTTTGTACTATTCATTATGTCTGTTTTTATTTTTTTAAATGAAAACTGAATAAATTAATTTGAATTACTGGTTCATATTGAAATTTATATATATAAACTTAATGAATTATTTCTATTTTTTTTTTCCTTTTTAGAAAAAACTGGTTGTAAATTAAGCAGTAAAAATTGTTTTCTTGTTGGGACCAGTGAAAAAAGATTCTAAAATTCATAATTTTAATATAGTAGATTTTCATGAACAAATTAGAAAAAAGTTTGTTTTATGATTAAATATTTTTTTATATAATAACTTCATACTTATTTACATGGAAAATATCAGTTCTGTTTTTATTGTTTTATTTTTTAATTAGGTTTTGTATTTTTTTATGTGAATGACACCATGTCATAGTTATTTTTTTTTTTTAACATGAATTTCCTTATCTTATAATTTAAATTAATGTTATTTCTTTTTCAAGAATAATTATTGATTAATTTGATTTGAGTTTTAAAACTAATAATGAAAATCAAGTTGTGATACCACTAAATCGTAAACTTTTACCCTAAATTTTTAAATTCATTAATCGTGGATTCAATTCATTAAATCTATAAAAGGCACTAATAAATATTTCTTAACTAAGATTAAAAAGAATTTTAGATATTTTATATTTGGTCCAATATCTGCTTGAAAATATTCCTCACATCATTATAATCCCTTAAGATTTCTTTCTGCAAATCCTTGATATTTCCCACATAATCCTTATTTTAAAGACAGCTACCACTACTAAGATTCACTTTGAACTAGTTCTTTACATTCAAAATATAAAGAAAATGCTAAATGTAAATGTTACTTTAACTTCTTTCACAAACAAGATAAACTTATAAGGAGCTAAAACATTGTATATAAAGCATATGGGAGATAACCCTCACATTGTTGTTTGCAAATCATCTCAATTAAAAGCTATACTTTCTCATAGATGGCACACTATCTTAAAAGAGTTATTTGTAGTTTCACCATAAATCCTCTCTCAAACGGTTCACAGATTATATTACATTTTTGGGGGAAAAAAGAATACACAATGAGCAAAGCGTTAGAAAAGAGGAATGTGATAATGAATTGCCTACTACCTCAGATCAGGGTGTTTTACAGTCTTGCTTAGTACTATAAACAATCTGATGCCTCATTTATCAGAATGGTTAAAAGGAGTATTTTTTGTTGGTTAATTAAGAAAAATTTTAAATATTATTTCCCATTTTCTAACATTGAATAAGATCTGAGTATAAATATTGTGTAAATTAAATATGTCACTTGAGTTGGGTTCAAGCTCTAGCAGCAGTATTAATTGAGTGATTGAGTGCAGACCCTGAATTGTTGAGTTGAATCACTAAACATGAAGTATTTCAAGTGACACCTTTTATCTACTTCCTAGCTTCATATAAAATATAGTACATATATGTACATTCAATACGATTAACAGATATCATGTGTTTTCAGAACTCAAAAATTTATAAAGCATAGTACTTTTGTAAAGAATGCTGACAGAATACTTTAGAGCAGTGACACCTAATTTTAGATTTCTCAAATAATCAGTGTAATGTTTAGGAACGTCTTTACAGCACCTCATAATTTAATTAAATCATTTCTAATGTGTTAGAGCCTTCTTTTTGTATCCTTTATAAGATGTCATTAGTTAAACAGTAATTTAGTTTATTGAAAATAAACTAGTCACTTATTTAAATAAAAATGTTTTTAAATGCCATATTTTGTTTATTTTCAATACACTTAGACAATTTTATAGTAGTTAATTATCAAAAAAATTGTGTAAAATTGATTAGCATGGTTAGATGACATTATTGTTCTAGATTCTTTTTAGTATATTTTCAATAGTTGTTTTTTATTCTTATTTAGCCATTATTTTTTGATATTTGGAAGGATTATAAACTGCTACACGATATGTTATTTATGACCATTCATATTTAGTATGTTTCCTCGAGTAATAATCCATCATACTGATGTCCAAACATTTTTACAAAATCTACAGGTATTCTGATTGGTCTTAATGCTAATTATTTGACTGTCATCAAATTCCTATTCTACAAAATATGCCAGAGCACCACATTCAGAAAGTACATGTGATTGATTGCAAAATAATTATTTGTTTGAGATTATGGGCCACACGCCAAATTAACCTGTAAGTTAAACTTACAGGTTTTTAATGGTCGATGATTTCAAAGATATTGTCATTAATTGTACCCAAAAAAGTTTTAAACAAAGCTGCTAGCTTATCAGTTCAAGATAAGATTATCTGCTAGCTTATCAGATTTAATTGTTAGTTTATGGACAGTTTGTTAGTATGTGTTTGAAATAATGGTTACTTATGTCATTTTTTTTTAATTTTAATTTTTTATTTAGTAAAAGGCACAGTTCAAAAGTAAGGGCCAATTCATAACAAAATAAGAACAGTTGAAAAAATGAAAAAATTATTATTGTTTTCAAATACTTAATACTTTATTTCTCTACATAATCGCCATTTCGTTCCAAACACTTTTGATATTGTTGAAACAAGCTTCTTCAAATCCACTGCATAAAATTCCATCACTTGGGATTGCAACCACTTCTACAGTAGATTTTCAACTCTTTACTTTCCTTGAATTGTTGAGACGCAAGCCAGTTTTTGAGGCGTAGGAAGAGATGGTAGTCACTGGGTGCAAAATCAGGAGTTTAAGGAACATGATAAAAAATCTCCCATCTGAATTTTTGAATTGTTTCTGTTGTGCAAGTAGCCATGTGTAGATATGCATTATTGTAAAGAAGAACAATTCCTGATCTGATCTCAGCATTCCCCGTTTTCAGTTTTGAATGGCATGACACAATTAAGAAAGTGTTTTACAATAGACTTTTGATGTAATGACTGTTGCAGGTTCAATCAAAAGTGCAATCTTTTGGTCCCAGAATATAGCTCCTGTGATTTTCCTTCAAGACTGGGCTTGTTTGAATTTTTTCACTTCAGTTGAACCGGAATGACATCACTGCATGAATTGTTATTTCATCTCGGCACTGATTTCAAAATCCACATTTTGTGATTTGGGAAAAAAAGCCATTCTGAGCAGAATAAAAAAAAAATTTCCCTATCCACCCAGTAGAAACATCTGGACAGGACAGATTGGAAATCGGTTTTGAACACGCATTTCACTTGTAGGAAAGAAAAGAGAAACACAAGGTGATTAGGAGTGAGAGTTTTGTAAATGGAATAGGTTTTCAGCCAATTTTTGTTAATGTATACATTGCTTTATAATCACAAAATGGAGCAGCACAGAGTCTAGGTTTTTAACCAATTTTTTTTTTTTCAAATTTGTAACATTACAAAGTAATAGTAATGCTGCGAAGCAGCAAAGGGCCACAATCTTTTTTTATATAGTTCATAAATTAATTGCAACACTCAAGATGGAACTTTTTATAACATGTGACTTTTAACATTACATAAGCCTGATTTTTCACTTATTTAATGACTGTTAGGGTCTGGCTCCACAAACAATATTTCATTGGACGATTCAGTATCAAATTGAAGTGAAATACACAGCATTAATTTAAATAAGAGGTGGTGGTATATTTAAATATATTATTGGATTTACATGTCTGATAATATATTGTACTAAGATTACATCTTCAAGGTTATGACACACTTGGATGAGCTTGTTTGTAATTTGATAAATTATTCTATCATCCAGCTCCTTATTTGTTACACATGCTATTGTCAATTGGTTAATTCCTTCCTTTGATTTCTAATCGCTGAATTTTTATTGTATTGTATTTCTTTTAAGTATACTACAATTTGCAATGGTATTGTACTTTTGTAACATTTATTGATTGAAAAACAATAAGAAGTAACAGACAGTTTTTTTTTCTACTCCTATGTAATCCTTCATTATAGTGTTCATTGAAGTTTTAATTAACTACAGAAATAAGCTGATGATATGAATCGGTTAGCATTCTGTAGTGGTCAAAAAATGTATTTGGAAAGAAAAATTTGTATCAGTTTTACACGAAGATTTGCAAATTGTGTTATAATTGAATCCGTCAAAGTATATTTTCTTTTTTTCAGAAGTCATTGTCAAAGTCAGCGTACAAGTAACAATGTCAAAACTACTACAGAATTAAAATCCCATTTCACTCTGATCGGGTATAAATAATACAATTTTTTTTGTTACAATTTGTTCATTAAAAGACACAACCCCCTGTCGGCAGAACTGAGTGGTTCAGAAGATTGTATGTAGAACCAGATTGTTGCCTTTTTGATAAAATTTACTTGCAGTACAGCTGTTGTAATTTTCAGTTAAATTATGTGATTTTTATCAGTTTAGAACATATTACATTATTTGTCATTTTCAATAATCTTTGAAATGTATTAGTCATTTTTACTTTTGATATCATGACATTTTTTCCAACTACTCGCATAAAGAACAACTGTAATCGTCAAGCATTAATCTAATTACTTATGCTTGGTAATAGGAGCTTCTTATTTTTACTTTAAATAATTTCATTTTCCAGGATGTTATTCCTAAAGAAAATGTTATATAGGTTAAACCATCAGGTTGTAAGGAATGTAGTTTTAATAAGCGATTAAAAAATTAAACGCATACAAAATGTAATCAAACGTACTGAGATTATTCCTATAAAAAAAGGTCCTGATCAAATCTGTCTACCATCCCCTTTGAAGCAATGATGCACTATACCCGATGATTATCGCGCTTTTGGATACTCTGAGCCAGTTATGTTTTTTATCTTCAAACATCTGTAACTTTTACTGGATATCCTGTAAGGTTTAAAAAAATTATGTTTTTTTAAAGAAGAGAGAATTCACAGGGGGACCAAATCTGATAAATGCAGGATATGTGGAATGTTGTAGCCAAAAAATGTATGCATTTATGACAGGTTAAAATTACAAATGTGTGTAGGTAAGAATATCTTGTAATAGAGCACCCGATTGCCCTCGCATTCAATTTTTAATAAATATACTACCTCAAACACTGAATTTGGCACTGATGGTCCAATCTTTGAAGATAAATATTGTTTACATTTTTGGAAGCTCATATAGCACCTCAACTCCACTGATGTTCTGTCCATCTTGAAGCACTTCTCACATAAAGCACCTTTCCCGGCTCATTGTTTCATTACCATAGATAGACCTGCTAAATCATTTCAAACATCTCGATTGCAGGTTTCCCAAATTTGACACAAAATTTTTAATTATCTCAATGTTTCACTTTGCAATTTGTAGTAAAATTAGTTTCATCTGCCCACTAAAAAAATGTGTGATTCACAGATCATGATGTCCATCAAATGACATCAGTTGACATTCTTGCTCATGAAGATTTTTTCCCTGTGTCCACACTGTGCTCTGTATATTTTTTCATATATCTAATCTCAGATTTTTTTGATCACACCTCATACATTAAACTCTACTGGAATGTAAAATATTAGTTGTGTTGCTAAAATTTTACTGATTTGGAAGTAATAAAATGAAGAAAAGTTGTGCCTAGATAAAAAATGTTTCACTTTATGAGATGTGAGTTGATTCTGTAGACAATTTCAGGATCATAGGTTTTCAGAATTTACAAGTAACATTTCTATGAGATGTCAGTTTTCTTTTTCTTATAAAAGTCACAATTATTATTTGATTAAATAATATAATTTTATAATTAAAATATAGGTTTTAAAATCTTATTGTTGGTAATTGGAATCGTTAAATATTTTAACTTAATATTTACTTATATTTACAAACAGAAAGTTGTTATGTAGTACGGCAATCGCTCACCACTTGTATAATTTTACAAAAAAATTAATTATAAATGCACGAATATTTTTTTTCTGTTATTACACATACACAAATTACATAATATTTTGTGTTATAATTATATACGTACATAATTATTATTAATAGATAAAATAATTATATTTTTTAAAAATAAACTACGATAAATTTATAATCTGTGATAAATTAATGTGTGATTTAATTGTGAATAATTGATTTCTTAGATAATTATTATAATTTATGCTGGGTTAGTTTGTTTTATTTTAATTTACGTCATTAGGTTTTTCAAGTTAATATTTAATAAACAGAACAATTATTTATGAATCTAATTATAATTTTTTTTTTTTTAATATTTATCACTTTTTAAATGTTTAGCAATTTAATGTAATTATTATAAATCTGAAATGGATTATGTAGAATTAGCTTGTTATTCAGTGTGTATGTATGTTTTAATTCTTTTTTTGTCTAGCTATCATGATGTAAATTTTTTAATATTTTGTATTACAAATACGGTTAAAATTTTTAATTATTATGTAAAATTATTGTTTTGTATTGTTTGTTAGTAAAACAGTTAACAGTTCCTTAAGTTTAGGTAATGATAATGTATATTGATGATTTCTTAAAAAATGTTGTGTCTTGAATTATGGATGTACTTTTTTTCCCAATTGATATATTTTAGAAATATTTTCGTTGCCACAAATCTTACTGTTAATGTACTGCACTCTGAACTGATTGTTTTATTTATTGTAAGAAAAAAATAATATTTAGTAAAATACTAAAAAATCATGTTATTAATATTAAATTTGTTAATTTCAACATTTACCTTAGTACCATCAAAAGTTAGTTTAAAAACATATCTGACTGAATTTCAAAGCCTATAATAAGCCCCAGATTAGTAGTCTTTTACTCCCAACATTGAGCTGTATTTAAAGCAGAGAGGATTGATTAAATGATCCTTCAGGCAAGCAAGTTGAGTTGCTTAACTTTGGAACAGCTGCTAGAAGGAGAACAGCAATTAGTTCTGTTCTGCAGTCTATGACAATATATGTATAGCTTTTATTATATTGAGATGAATAGCTTCATCAGGTTTGGTACTACCAGAGATATCTATGATTATATACAACAGTATGCAAGTGATTATTGCATACACAACAAAGCAATCAACATTTTGCTTGATGAAGCCGTATAGAGCCAAATGCAAGTTTATTTTGCAATATTGTTTTTGTACAGAACATCCTTATGTATTTCCATAGTTTCAGCTGAATCTTTTCAGTTTGTAGGCTTTCTTGAGGTTGGTTTTTGAAACTTTTTCAAATGCTTTACAAACAAAAAATTTTCAATTGTAGAGAATTTATTTAATTAGATTAAGCATGTTTAAAATTTATGAAGTTATTTACAAAACTAAATCTGATACCAAATTGAATAACTCGCAATTTTTTTTTTGCACAGTACATGCACACAATACATCCATATATATTTTTATTGTATTTTGTAAACATAACCTCAAAAATTATTCTTGCCAATCAGTATTATTATTGCCACTTTGTTCTAGTATATACGATATAATTTAACACGTTTTCACCTTACACACCAGTAATATATTTGTTAATTTTGTGTTGCAAAGTCGATCGATAATTTATTTTTTACCCCAAGTAAATCAATTGGAATTACAATTTTCAATAATCTACATTAAAGGCAGGAAAACCTACTTTTAATTTTCTGGGAAGTATTTGCTATAAAATATGAAAAAATTGTCCTGATACTTTTCTTTTAAATAGTTTGCAAAACAAAAAATGTATGAGTAAATTGCAAAAAAATCATGAGGTGGTGGGGAATTCATCTAGAATTTAAATGAGGGTTATGTTAAGTTCTTTATCCAGCTTTATTGATGTTACTTAAACTTTTTTTGGGTGATGTGCAGATTTGAGAAAAATCAAGATCATAAACTAATATTTTTTACATATTAAATTGCAAAGATAATGGAATTATTTCTTTATAATATCTTGGAATATTTCTTTATAATAATTTCTTTATTATAAAGAAATTATAATTTCTTTATTATAATCTCTATAATTTTTTTTTTTTTGTCTTCAGTTATTTGATTGGTTTGATGCAGCTCTACAAGATTCCCTATCTAGTGCTAGTCGTTTCATTTCAGTATACCCCTACATCCTACATCCCTAACAATTTGTTTTACATATTCCAAACGTGGCCTGCCTACATGATTTTTTCTTTATACCTGTCCTTCCAATATTAAAGCGACTATTCCAGGATGCCTTAGTATGTGGCCTATAAGTCTGTCTCTTCTTTTAACTATATTTTTCCAAATGCTTCTTTCTTCATCTATTTGCCGCAATACCTCTTCATTTGTCACTTTATCCACCCATCTGATTTTTAACATTCTCCTATAGCACCACATTTCAAAACCTTCTAATCTTTTCTTCTCAGATACTCCGATCGTCCAAGCTTCACTTCCATATAAAGCGACACTCCAAACATATACTTTCAAAAATTTTTTACTGACATTTAAATTAATTTTTGATGTAAACAAATTATATTTCTGACTGAAGGCTCGTTTCGCTTGTGCTATTCGGCATTTTATATCGCTCCTGCTTCGTCCATCTTTAGTAATTCTACTTCCCAAATAACAAAATTCTTTTACCTCCATAATCTTTTCTCCTCCTATTTTCACATTCATTGGTCCATCTTTGTTATTTCTAATACATTTCATTACTTTTGTTTTGTACTTGTTTTTTTTCATGCGATAGTTCTTGCGTAGGACTTCATCTATGCCATTCATTGTTTCTTCTAAATCCTTTTTACTGTCGGCTAGAATTACATCAGCAAATCGTAGCATCTTTATCTTTTCACCTTGTACTGTTACTCCGAATCTAAATTGTTCTTTAACATCTTTAACTGCTAGTTCCATGTAAAGATTAAAAAGTAAAGGGGGTAGGGAACATCCTTGTCGGACTCCCTTTCTTATTACCGCTTCTTTCTTATGTTCTTCAATTATTACTGTTGTTGTTTGGTCCCTGTACATGTTAGCAATTGTTCTTCTACCTCTGTATTTGAACCCTAATTTTTTTAAAATGCTGAACATTTTATTCCAGTCTACGTTATCGAATGCCTTTTCTAGGTCTATAAACGCCAAGTATGTTGGTTTGTTTTTCTTTAATCTTCCTTCTACTATTAATCTGAGGCCTAAAATTGCTTCCCTTGTCCCTATACTTCTCCTGAAACCAAATTGGTCTTTTCCTAACACTTCTTCCACTCTCCTCTCAATTCTTCTGTACAGAATTCTAGTTAAGATTTTTGATGCATGACTAGTTAAACTAATTGTTCTGTATTCTTCACATTTGTCCCTGCTTTCTTTGGTATCATGACTATAACACTTTTTTGAAGTCTGATGGAAGTTCCCCTTTTTCATATATATTACACACCAGATTGTATAATCTATCAATCGCTTCCTCACCTACACTGCGCAGTAATTCTACAGGTATTCCGTCTATTCCAGGAGCGTTTCTGCCATTTAAATCTTTTAATGCTCTCTGAAATTCAGATCTCAGTATTGTTTCTCCCATTTCATCCTCCTCAACTTCCTTTTCTTCCTCTATAACACCATTTTCTAATTCATTTCCTCCGTATAACTCTTCAATATATTCCACCCATCTATCGACTTTACCTTTCCTATTATATATTGGTGTACCATCTTTGTTTAACACATTATTAGATTTTAATTTATGTATCCCAAAATTTTCCTTAACTTTCCTGTATGCTCCATCTATTTTACCAATGTTCATTTCTCTTTCCACTTCTGAACACTTTTCTTTAATCCACTCTTCTTTCACTAGTTTGCACTTCCTGTTTATAGCATTTCTTAATTGTCGATAGTTCCTTTTACTTTCTTCATCACTAGCATTCTTATATTTTCTACGTTCATCCATCAGCTGCAATATATTGTCTGAAACCCAAGGTTTTCTACCAGTTCTCTTTGTTCCGCCTAAGTTCGCTTCTGCTGATTTAATAATTTCCTTTTTAACATTCTCCCATTCTTCTTCTACATTTTCTACCTTATCTTTTTTACTCAGACCTCTTGCGATGTCCTCCTCAAAAATCTTCTTTACCTCCTCTTCCTCAAGCTTCTCTAAATTCCACCGATTCATCTGACACCTTTTCTTCAGGTTTTTAAACCCCAATCTACACTTCATTATCACCAGATTATGGTCGCTATCAATGTCTGCTCCAGGGTAAGTTTTGCAGTCAACGAGTTGATTCCGAAATTTTTGCTTAACTATAATATAATCTATCTGATACCTTGCAGTATCGCCTGGCTTTTTCCAAGTGTATATTCTTCTATTATGATTTTTAAATTGGGTGTTGGCAATTACTAAATTATACTTTGTGCAAAACTCTATAAGTCTGTCCCCTCTTTCATTCCTTTTGCCCAGCCCGTGTTCACCTACTATATTTCCTTCCTTGCCTTTTCCAATGCTTGCATTCCAATCTCCAACTATTATTAAATTTTCATCTCCTTTTACGTGTTTAATTACTTCATCAATCTCTTCGTATATACACTCTACCTCATCATCATCATGGGCGCTTGTAGGCATATAGACTACTATTATAATTTCTATAATAAAGAAATTATATTTCTTAGAAATATAATTTCTTTATTATGTTATACTTTACATAGATTATTTTTGAGAGTGGCGCTAAGGTAAATACATTTTTTTGTAAAAAACCTACTGTTAGTAATTGTAATATGAGGGTAATTTTTTAAGTAGGAATTGTTTTACCGTAAACTAATAGTTTAAAATCCTTATTTTCAATATGAAAATATGTCTTAATTATCTACATAATTCCTGTTGCAATACAAGCATTCATGAGACCAAGAGACAAGCTTGAAAACTCTATGAACTCTGTCATCTGTTCCTTAACCAGAGAATTCATTTAGTTTCAGACATGTTACGAGATATCTTTGTCTCTTGCAGTCACTGCATTCTGAGAATTTATCTACATTTTCTTCTGTTTATGTTTTGTATCAGTATTTTTAGAGCCCCCTTGCACAAGTGGTGTAGTGAAGATATCCACTGATAATGTTTTAAACAGAATGAAAAACATTAGGGAAAGCCATATGTACCTCATAAATTATGAATCTTCTGTTTTGTTGAATGTTTGTTCCATCAACAATTTTTTGTTGTCAGATGGGCACCCAGATTTTGGTTTATCTTGCACATTTGTTCTAAACACCAAATAACTGACATATTTTGTACATGTGCCTCATTCATCATATCTTTTCTACCGTGCTTCAACCAGTTCAATGAACATCAGCTGGGTGAATGTTTTTTGCATTTAAAAACAAATTGCTGATCATATCTTCCAGTCACAAAGATTACAATCGACATGATTAATTAATCACTATTAAAAAATAATGTCTAAGTGCTTGGAGTCAACAAACAAGTTAACACACATTTCCAAATTAATCACATGCTAACAATTCATACTTCAAAAGTAACCCTACTACTATTTTTTTATGTTCCTTAAACATTATTATCCCTTTTATATTACTTTTTTATTAAATATTTTTTTATAGTTTTTTAATGATAAATAAGAATGTGGTCAAAAATCTACTGGTCAGCTCAATATGTTTGCAATATTCAATTCTACATTTTGTTATTACTGATGTTCCCATTTTTAACACCAATTTATTAGAATGAATGAGATTGATAAATTAAAACAAATTACTGTTACATCGTTTCATATAACAATTTCTTTCATGTTGTGTATCATATTTATAATTGTTATATATTGTTTGTTTTATTAGTGATATTTTGTGAATGTTTTATCTATAAGTGAGGAAAAAATAAATGCCTGACTTCGAGCAATTTATTATGTTGGTAGAAGTGATTTTTGTCATTTGTTACTTGTTTATAAGACTGATTATTAAGAATGTTCGACTTGTTTAATTTTAGATTTTCTTTTTTTTTTCTATATGGTTAAATAATCACATATATTATACTTATAATTATTTATATGAATTTCCTAATTAATAATTTAATCTATATGTGTTTTGTTTTATATTTTATTTTCTATTCTTTTAAATATTCGTATAGTACAACCTCAATAATTCAGTTATGATTACTTATCTTTTATTTGTAATTTTATATATTTATATTTTTTTAATACTTATACCAGGTGAGTAACTTAAAATCAAATTGTTAAGCACAATTGCGACTTGTAACATTTTTTTAATGAAATGAAAAACTGAAAACTTTACTTCTGTGTTATAAATTTTATATATTTACCATATTTTTAGAGAAAATGTTCAAAGTGAGCACCCTACACAGCTATGCACTTTTGTGCTCTGGTGATCATATCGACAGTCTTATGATGCGGAATGTCAATGCTGTCAATTTTTTGTTGAATGGTTCGCCTTAAGTGTTCATCGATAGTATGGGGGATTTGATTCATGAACTCTATTCTTCAAATGGCCCCGAATAACAGATCTGAAATGCAGACCTATCGTTCGCTGCTACTAACAGGTCATTCTTCTGTAAAAGCCACATGAGCACACGCTAGTGAATAGTTTGATGTGACACATCGCTCCATCTTATACAAAGAAGCCATATTCTCTATCGCAATCTGTTAACCGAGCATACAATTCTTCAAATATTGTATTGAATACTTCCATTGACAGTCCAGTAAAAAAACATGGGCCCTACTATACAGTTATCAGTAATAGCACACCGCATTTTGATTTTCTCATCCTTTGGATGCTCAAATATTCAGTGAGGATTTTTAGTCATCTGATACCTGGTATTCTGGAAATCAACATGACTAGATAAATGAAACCGTGCTTCTTATGACGTGAAATACAGTATTGAGTCTGTTCATTGACAATGTTTTTAAGAATCCGGTCATAGTAATTAAGACGTTTCAGTTTGTCTGTTCTCTTAAGTCGGTGCACAATTGTTACATGATACAATTTAAATTGAGAAGAATCTTACTGTAAAATGTTTATTTTTCAGACTGGCATATATTCTTTTAATATCGGTTTTATGATCTCTGGAGTCATAACAGAAAGTTGCTTATTTCATTTTGTGTTTGAAACCAACCCCGTTATATGCCGTTTTTAACCGAATCGTGCATGTTACTATTTGCTAGAATACTGTCATTCTGAAAGTTTTCTGCAAATATTTGACATGTTTCTTGAAGGGATTCAGAACATATGTAAACTTCTGTTATAGCAATCCTTTCCCAATGCATTTTAGAAATGTACAGCTGCAAAGAATAAAACTATATTGCATTGAAGCAAGAACAGTTTACAACTATAGAAGAGAGTAGTAACATACACACCCAATAGTGGCCCGTCTAGTAGCAGTGACAGTAGCAGCATTAAATTTGACTGCAGTTCAAGCCAGCTCTGTTAGTTTTAAGTTACTCACTCTGTATGATGGGATAGAAACAATCTACTTGGAAGATTACCTCCTTAGAAAACTTAAACTTTATAAGTTAATTTAATAATTGATTACAGATTTAGGGCTAGATTGTGATACCATGTAATTTTTGCATATGTATGCAAAACAAATGCAAATTATTCAATACAATTTTTAAAAGAATTCTCTGCTCAGTTAACAGATTGGGTTAACAAATTTTGCATATATTTTTTTAAATGCTAAATGTCATTGTAATAGTCTGTATTTTCATAATTTTATTTGATTTATTTTTGTTAATTTCTTCATGATAAAGATTAATTATAAATGACAAGGAATTGTTCTTTTACGATATTTTAAAATATTATTTTTATCTTCTTACAAATTTAAAATTGTCCCTACTGAAGTTAGATTATGTGTGTACATGTATGTGTAACAAAGAAATACTTATTTCATGACAGAATACATTAGTTTGTCAGTTTACATCTGCTCCAGTTTTTCTTAACTCTGATGTATAGAAAGTAACAAGATTACTAGAAAATCCTGTCGTACTCACTTCATACTGTTAGAAAGAGAGTAATTATGTATATTCTACAGACAGTTCCTTTAATGAACATATTGAAAATGAAACTTTTTAGACTGAATATATTGGATTTTTGTGGATTTGGCAATATGAAGTATATTTGGGTCAATGAAGAAAGCAGCATGAATCCCATTTCTTTCCTCACTCTTACAAGTAAGCTTGGCAGGCGATGCGTATAATACTTGATAATGGCTATGCTATTTTTAGAAAGGATTTATGTTTCATGTTAGGTTATCTATCCGTTGGGTTATACCATCTAAATGATATATTTAAAATAATATTTATTTTTATAATTAGATAATTTTTATAAAAATCATATTAAATTTTAATTATGCTAGAACTTTTTCATTAGCAGTTTCAGTTTTTTCTTTTCTTTTTCATAGTAGAGTATCACTTACAATGTTAAAATACAACAAAATCTTTTAAAATAAGAAATAAACTTAAGTTAAACCATTCAGTTTGTCGTTTAAAACAGTAATTTTATGTTATACATTTTTTTTTGGGGGGGGGGGTTGATTGCTTTGGTCACTAGCCACTAACAAACGCCAATAGAACTGCATCTAACATTCTTTATCGATCTGTTATTGGACTCGGTCTATTAAGTGTAGGTCATTGGCACTTTATCTTTCTTGCCCTTCAATCTCCAGGATGCTGCTCCCTGAGGCTTTTCAGGTGCCATGGAATTTCCAAATTGTAAGGAATCCAGCTAACTAGCTGCACAAGACTGAAAATATTCTTGTGATCATTTACAATTGTTCATTCTCTAAAATTTTTTGTTTAAAATTTAATCAAACATTAATTCATTTTAAACATTTTCTAAAGAAAAACAGGTTTTTTTTAGTTGTTAATAATTTTGTAAAATATTACATTTTACAATTTTTCTGGTCATTAAACATGCAACAATTCAGTCTTTTTTTAAGAAAGTCCTGATGTCTATATATATATATATATATATAAATTTATTGGTTGCAATTGCATTTTTTCATAAAAACTAAACCTGTTTGATTCACGTTTGTTGTAATTCAAGACTGCCTAATTTTTATAAATTGCAGTCTTCATCATCATCAGGTATTCTGTTTAGCGATGGGTCCCTTACGCCACTGCTGTTTTTATCCATTTCTGTCCCAAACTTTCTTTCTCCCCTTGTAATTTCCAGTCTTCATCTCATTTATTAACTTCATCCTTGTTCCTCGCTTCCTTTTTCTTTCTACTGACCCTTCCAATGCAGTCATTAAGATCTGACTTCTAACCGCATGCCCTTAACCAGTAACCTTTTCTTTTGTGTACTTCCCGCTTAAGTACTCTTACCGCTTAAATCCTGTTTGGTACTTCCTTGTTTTTTCACTTTGTCAATCCAACAAAGTGAAAAAACACTTCTTTCTATATATGGATATAGAAAGTAAGGTTACTTTCTATATCCTTTCACATATAAAAAGCCTCAATCCAGTTCCTCTCTCTCTTCCTCATCGTATATGTTTCACTCCCATACAAGACACTCCATACATAACATTTGGCTCTTTCTTAACTTTTAAGTTTGAGTAAAAGTCTATACTTTTACTCCATAGTAATTTTCAATTCTTACAGAAGGCTTCTTTCACCATCACTATCCTTCTTTTTATTTCCATTGCACTCTAACATTCCTCTATCCCCGTAGTTTCAAATATCTGAAAATGTTTTTTTTTTTACTTTTTCTCTTCTTCCTTCAATTGTTCTTACTGCTAAATCCTCTCGGTTGTTTACTTCTATATTTTAGATTTTCCTATAGATTTATTTTCATTTCTTTCTCCAGGACTGTTAACAGTCTTTGAAGAGCATGCGTGTCAAAAGCTAGAATTACCATATCTGCAAACCTTATGGAACTTATTTTTTGTGCTTTTCTTTCTAGTATTTATTATTTATTCCTGTATTACAGTACAATTATAATTTTTTTTTTAAATTATTGACATTAAAAAATTTTCTTAGCTTTTTCAAAAAATAAAAGTTTTACGATATTCAAGAAAAATGTGAGACTTTTTCAATTAAATTGGTTATTTATTATTTTGGCACTTTGTGCTACTGTTAAATAGAAAACTGAATCCTTGGATATTTCAACACACAGACTGCTCATCCCTTTAAACCCCAGTAAAGAAGCTGGAAGCTCTATTGCCTTTCAGAAGGTGTCAGCAAAGTACCACAGATAGAAGCAGGATTCCAAATCCAACTGCCTATGTATATCCCTAAGAGAGAATGAAAAAGGATAAGGATGAGGATAATCACCCTAAAGAGGAAGTTCTGTCATCAGAATAATTTACCATCTTTTCAGTTTTTTGCTCAATCTATTACTGAAAACCATCATGTGTTAAATGATTATATCTTAACTGTAGTATACCGTGATAGGGCATTCCTGTATACTGTACAGTGTGATTTACGTTATTTGCTTATACTTTAGGTTGAACAATTTACTCAAAACAGTTCATTAGATACACACTGTAAAAATCCTTCACAGAAAAGAATTTTCTTAAAGCAGAAAGTCAGATTTAATTTGTTCTATTATCCATTGTTTTTTGATATTAAACAATATTTATAACCTGTTTTCTTTGTTTTTTCTAATTTATAGTGTTTCCACCTTAAACTTACTGAATTAAATGAGGTTATACTGCATATGAAATTTGTATTCATTCTGTATTTCCTTTAGGTTGTAATTTTATACACATATACAAATATATTTTTTTACATTATAAAATTCTTCCATTAATAATTTCCCTTTAGAATTATTAGTATTATATTTTATTAATTATAATGTAGTAAACATAGTGGTTGTTAATTGTTATTAATTTCTTATTTGTTTTTTTTTTTTATATTAACATCTAATGGAAACAGAACATAATATATTAATAATAAAAATTAAAAAATTAAAACGTGTTTTATATTTAAAAGTTGTGGAATTTATATGTTGCACATACTGATGTATATATTTTGCACAGTTTAATGTTTTCATAGTGTTAGAAGATAATTTTTAATTTTAATAACAAAGTATTATATGAATCAGAGAAATATATATATATACACACACACACACACATACAACGAGTCAGCAATAGGGAATTAATAGGAAAAAAATAGATAAAATAATCTGTACATAACAAAGCCACTAATTGAATTTTTTTCTTTATGAAGATGTTCTTTTATTCTAACATTTCATTTTTTAAACCGTGAAAATGCTACTAATTGTTTATGAATTGTATAAGTAATATATGATTTAGTTAATTGATGAGAAAAATTACATTTTAATTATATTACAGATAAAACAACTGCCCTTCTAACTTGCGATTAACCTAAATAATATAAATAACATTATAAAATGATAATAAATTTTGAATAACCTTTTTTTATCGTTTTGTATCCAGTCAATTTTTCTTAATAAATAACTAGACTAACCCACCAGTTTAGTCTATTGCTTTTGCTCATCATCGCAAAATCAGCTGATTTTCAAAGAAGAGTTATAAAGTTTGAGACCTTGTAAAGGCAATTGCTTATACTAGACTGTGGATACCGGTGTTCTTTGGTGGTTGGGTTTCAATTAAATACATTGGGAAGGCAATGGAAAACCACCTGTAAAACACTTGTCAGGAAAATTCCAAAAAATTGGAATCGCCAAGGGTCGAACACAACTGTGGCAAAAATTATTTTTTGTTTTTTTAAATTTTTGTTTAGTTAACTTGTAATTTCATGTAGTAATGTCGGTTACATTAGTAGTGTAATTACAAGTTATTTACCTACATAATAATATTCTATATATGGATTTGATAAGTCAGTTAAATAACAAGAATCAACTGATAATATTTCTTAGGTCCTGGATAAGATAGTAACCAATTTCCTTGAAGTGGTTTATATGAAAATGTAGCTTGGTGGTTCCACACTTGGAACATCTTTGGGATTGCATTCCCAAATGCAATACCAAAGAAACTTAACTTTGGTTGTTGACCAAAGTTAAGTTTAGTTAATGTTTTTATTTTTTTACTGGTGACATTAAAGCAGTTGTGTTCTCACATCAAAAAAATAAAATAAATCTCATAGATATATATCTGAACAAAGAGGCTTATCTTAATTTATATCCGCTTCTTTATGAAAACAAGTTATGAAGGTTATTGACAAAATTTCAGACTTTTAAGTTTGTAGACTCATCTGGCTTACGTAAGTATAAATTATTTTCATCATAATTACATCAGTAATTCCTTTTTTCCAAATTGATATTCAAATTGTGTGTGTTATTTTTAGTGCTATCTTGCAGCGGTAAATTGATTTGAATTTGTTTATCATTATCATTTCCACTTCACCATTTTGAAGAGAAAAATGACAAAGATAAAGTAAAATTTCACATTATCCTATGATTACTAAGTCAAAGAATGATGTATCTATCTATCCATTTGTTTAATTTATTGAGAGTTTATATATATATATATATATATATCTTATTCCAATTCAGCTTTTAATCTTTTATTCTTATTTATAAGGTTGTTAATTTTTAACTTGTAAGACCTGGTTGTTCTGAATACCCTACCCATTGCTAAATTTATTAAACTTAAGTACTGTTAAATTTAACACGCATTTATTTTTATATATAATTAAAAAATAATATTATCTGTTTCCATTAGATTTAAAAGATCTGTATGTTATATAATAATTAACAATATATACAGATATATACACATTTATATAAAGCACTTTGTAAATATGATAATCACAAATGTTGTTTTTCTAAGTATCTGTATTATATAAATAGATTCTTATAATATTTTAATGTGTTTCAAATTAAATACAAAAAAATAAAGTTTTACTTAGTGTATGGTGATTTATTTTAATTTTTAACGGGTTATTTGTATTTAGTGGTTACTTGAAATTATGTATAACAGATTTATTTTTTTAGTTATATTTCAAGTCAACATTTTTATAATTGTTTTACCCCGTATCTGAAATTGACATAAAACCTGTAATCAGATGTGTTTAAAAATATTTTTTTTAACATATATAATATTATTCCATTCAAGTTCTTTTTCCTGCTAATTGTTTCCTACGACTATATTTTTTAAATTATTAGTTATTTATTTTGCATAAAAAGCTATTTTGTGTAGTTTCAGGCCAATCATTTTTAAAGCACTTCTTTCTGTTTCTGTTTTATGCTAATCCTTTGAAGCAAGAAATTGTTTTAAAAATTAATTAATTTAAAACAGGCATATTATATTATATTTTTGGGTAAATTTAAATTTACCCAAATTTAAATTTAACAGTTAATTTTACAGAAATGAAATTAGAGGGAAACATTATAGAGCTGTGAACAATTTTTTTGTACTATATCTTTAGAAGAATAGAGAATATTTCTAAAATTACTTTGTCACTAATATCTTTATTCAGTAGTTCATAACTTTAACCTAATTAATAACTGCTGGAGATCAGTCGTACTTGTTCTGCCTGAATTAAACTGTTCCGCCCACTTATACGTGTTACTGTGGTTTAAACACTTTTCACCAAACTGTTTCAACATTTTTGAGTATATTTCTGTCAGCAAAAATCAGACTTAAAAAAAACCCCGAGGCCATAGAGTAAAAATTGTGTCGGGGCACTGATTGATGGTGCTCATTCAATGTCTGGAAGATTCCAAAGTATATAAGCACTTGTGAAACAAAAATCTCCACAGAGTAGCTCTGGCTTCCATAGGGTATTAAACAGTTAATGTAATCTGGTTATTTGTGTACACTCTTCCAGCATACATGTTTCAACCAAAACTGACATTCTGAAATCAACAAAAGAGGTTATGTTTAGATTAATTATGATCAAACAACTGATTAAATACATTCCAAAGGTTGCCAGCTTGACCCTCAAAAAGTTGCATTGTCATTGAATGTATCATTTTTTTCTACATCAATTAGTCTCGTTAATTATTGAATGTCCCTTGTACCTTACATTCGATTTACTTTATATCCTTCAATCGAACTGAATTTAATGATTATTCATATTTTAATCAGTAAAGATATATATTGCAGATTCTTCATTCAAATTAATTCGCTTTACTTTCCGACAAGATTTTAAAATTTTAACTATTTTCTTTATATTTTTATCATTTTGCGTAGCACCTAATCTTGGATCGCATTGATAAACATCTAAAAAAATGTTTCATTTATACTTCTATCTGGAGCATAATGAGTTACAATAAAGAAGTTCTATAAATAATTTTCTCTGCCAAACACTTAATCTCACTTCAAATCTTTTTCTTATCACCAGAGTACTTTTCAGTTTTTTTTACCAAGCCATCCGTAGTCTTACTCAGCTTAAAAAATTTACACTTTTCATTTCTACAACAATTTCCCTCAGTTTACACCACTGTCTCTAACAAAATGTAAATTCCAAAAATCCATGTTTTTATCGAAAAATATACAAGTCCATCCATTATCAAAAAATCTTCATCCATTTCTTTTGGTTTTGAAAGTAATACGAGCCTTCGGATGATAGGTTATTAATTGGCCTTCTACTGTACTAATATGATGAAGGTTCCAACCCTGTTTTTGTCTAAGTTTTAGTTGTCCCTCAGTGTTGTTATGTGGGCTTAGTAAAAGCATTCCGTTCTCTGTGATTTTACGTCAGTAGGACTATACTATCCATTCTCAGATTTTGAAGCCTTGTTTTTGATAACAGGAACATGTGATTGGTAATTTGATAGGAGAGTACGTATTACATGTAACTATTTCATTACCACCCTGGCTAAAAACACTAATTAAAAAATATTTTTAAATGTTTGGTGTTATTTTTTTTTTTAATTTATACGTTTGGTTTAGCTGATCCTTTTCCCATTTAATTTTGTAATGCAAATTGGGGAACTAAAATACTTATATTTTTTTTTAGATTAATTGTAGTACTTAAGAAAATGTATTCTCTTTTATTGCTTACACTGTTTATCTAGTTTTCTGTTCTCTTTATTGCCTACAGAGCTAATTGAAATTCATTGTTTCTTTTGGAGTTAAACTTTTTTGATAAGCATTTGTAGAAAACAGACTCTAATCACTGTTGCTCTTTAGAATTAATGGTTTTTAAATGACAAAAGATCATGTGTTTATTTATATTACCTGATGCAAAACAAATAACATGGTCACTTGACCACTTTGATCAGTTGACATTGATCACTTTATAATTTTTAACAATTCATTATCAATTTTTAACCAAAGTGAATAAATTATTCCAGATTAATGTTTAAGGTTTTTTCTCAATTTGTTACGGTTTAATAAAAGAATGTTGACTTAACAATTTAAAAAATGTCTGTAATTTTTTTAAATTTACTTTGTTTATGATTTTTAATAAAATTAATATTATAAATGCATTTACATAAAATAATATATATATAAAGATTATTTTTTTGATATGTGTTTGTGTGTGAGTGTGTGTAAACTTAAATGAAAGAAGAGTGCATAATAAAGTATACCACTCCATACACCATAATTTTTATGAATTTTATTTGTAGAATAGTATTTATAGACATATGATGATAATTGTAAGATATATTAAATAATTTCATTTAAAACGTTAAGGTAAATTTATATTATAAATTTAATATTAATTCATAATTTGGTGTTGGAAAATTTTACTGTTATTGTTACCGTGGTTAAATTATTATTTTTATTACCATATTATTATTATTATTATTATAAATTAATGTAATTATTTGTTTGTTTTTATAAATATAAAAACAAATGTATTTGTAAATGTTAATGCTTTAATATGGTGCAAGTTTCAAGTGTTTGTTAGCATTTGAAATCTTATCAATGCATATCGATTATTATTATTTTATTATTATTGCTATTATTAACAGTGTTATCTTATGAACTTATTATTATTATTATTTTATTGTTAAAAAATATTAGTTTAATTTCTTCTTGAACTGCTATTAAACCTTTCACCATTTTGCCACAAATTGTAATACAATCCTGCAAGAATAGTTAATGTAGTCTGACAGTTTCCTTTAAATTTTTACTTTCTAACCTATAAATACCTACATAACTATACTGTGTAGCTGTATAGTATATCATATAAGGCAGCGTTTCTCAACCTTTCAGTAATTGGGACCCAGTTTTCATTACAACTTCCTCATACAATAATAATGTATTTTGAGTATTTTGATGCTAAAGCTACACCATGACCTTAATTACAAACCTTACAAATTACTAAGAATAAGTAAATTTAATGATATTTGACAACACTGATCCTCTGCATTGACAAAACCAGAATTGATGCCTCTCTATTGTTCTTTGTCTTACGTCCACCATACCAGACATTCTCGTGGCTTCTCGAGAAGTTCCAATTTGTTTTGAACATTCTGTAACTTCTACACAGCTGTCTGTGCAAATGTTTGTAAATGCTGCACCTCATTCGATTCCAGCCAGTCTCAGTCGAGTCGATCCTTCTGTCGCTATCAAATCTATCGTGAATGTGTATGTCGTAATTTGCATGTTGATTGCAATTCACAATATTAAATATTCTCAGCGGTAGATTTATACAGAATCATGAATAAATTTTTAAGCGGGCGTAAGCGAGCATTAGACGATAGTGGGGCATCAACAAGTGCACAGACAAGTGTGGTTACAAAATTAAAATCAAGAAAATATTCTCAAGAATACTTAAATTATGGATTTACCAGTACTGAAGTAAATGAAGAAAAAGGCTCTTGTGTGTGTGTCATTTGCTCAAAAACTTTGGCAGCAGCAGCATGGAAACCTACTAATAAACTTAAACAACATTTGGAAACTGTTCCTAGTGAATACATTTAACAAACCCCAAGAATTCTTCAAATTAAACTTAAAATTGTGTGAAAAGAAAAATCATTTTTAAAAAAAAACTTTGTCTGTGAATGAAAAACCTTTACTTGCCTCTTACAGTTTTATATAAAATAGCCAGATGTAAAATACTTCACATCTTTGGTGAAGAGCTTATTTTGCCAGCTGCAATTGAGATTGTAGAAACTATGTTTGGAGATACAATTTGTTTGGGCCAAACAATTGCAGCCCATACCTCTATCAAATGATACTGTTGCCCGTCGAATCGGTGACTTAGCTAAAGATGTACAGTATCAGCTTTTTGAGAAGTTGTGTTACAAATTGTTTTCAATTCAACTTGATGAGATAACAGATAGTAATAAAGATGCTCATTTCATTGCTTATATTCAATTTTGTGATAGTATGTCAGCAGTAGAAGAACTACTTTTTTGCAAACCAATAGAATTCAAAGCAACAGCGCTCACAATTCCAAAGTATATAAGCATTTATGAAACAAAAATCTCCACAGCGTGTCTGGATCCACAGACAAGCTCTAGCTTCCCTTAAAACAATAGTTTTAACTGTAGTAAATTATATAAAAATGAGACCCCTATAATCAAGAATCTTTTTTGCAGTTTGTAGACATGGGTGCAGTACACTCAACATTACTATTTTATTGCAAGGCAAGATGGTTATCACGTGGGAAATTTTTGCAATGTGTTTTTGAATTAATTGATGAAATTGCTATTTTTCTAGAAGAGGAAACTTGACTGGAAGCCGAGAAGTTTTGATATGGTTTATTTATGATGGAATTGTGCTACTTGGTCAACATATTTATGAAATTAAATACCTTGAATCTTCAACTCCAGGGAGCAAATACACACATGTTGGATACAAGTGATAAAAGTTAAAGCGTTTTGTAGAAAATTGGAATTGTGAAGCAGAAATTTAAAACAAAAAAAAACCTGGAAATGTTTGCAAGTGTGGATGAATTTGTTCAAACTTACAAGGCTGAAGAACAACATGTGAAAGTTGTTTTTGTAACTATTGAAAATCATTTCGCCATGCTGGCAAAGAATTTAAAAAGTATTTTCTTGCTGACGACAACTTTGTAGCAAGTTACGAGTGCATTAGGGATCCAGTTTCAAAATACTCCTGAAGAGCTCTCAACTGCCAAAGAAGAAATCGTCATAGACTTCACCGCAAATGGCAAAATTAAAAGATAATTTAGTAATAAATCACTCTACTCTTAGGAGTGGATGATGAGTTTTCTGCACTGAAAACAAGAGCATTTCAAACACCATTTTCAACATCCTACCTTTGCGAAACAGGAAGCAGCAGTAACTGCTTTGAAGAAAAAATATAGATCTCAGTCAAATATAAAAAGAACTCAATGTTTCTATTTTGTCTATTTCTAATATTAAATCTTCCTTCAAAAAACTTTGCTCTGCAAGGCCCAAGAGAGTCACTAATAATTATTAAACTATTTTTTTAATTTGATGTTGATAAGTTAATTATTAAATACAAGTACATTGTGCAGTACCGATACAATCTTATTTATTAGTCTATTATATTAGTGTATTTAAATAATAAAATATCACTGATATCAGTGTATTAGATGTGTATTTTATTATTTATTATAACAGAATATATTTTGTTTTGCATTTCTTTCAGTAAATTAGTAAATTTTTTAAATATTTTCTTTTCAATATGCTCATGCCCCCCACTTAGTGTTATCATGCCTCCCTAGGGGGGGGGCATGATAACCCCCTAGGAAGGCCCCACAGGTTGAGAAACACTGATATAAGGAAAAGTATGCAAATCAGATCAAATATTGTTTGTGGATTTTTTGCATATCTTAACATTTCATGACCCTCCTATAAAAGAATACGATTTTATTTATCATTGAAAACATTCCAGAGATGTTTGTTGGCCGGTTATTTGTTTGTTATCTACAGACTAGATAGATTGATTTGTATGAAATTTTGCATGATAATTTCTTCTGTGTATGAGGCATTGATGCAACTTAATTTTTGTCACAACTAGTCAAAGGGACAGGGAAATATAAGTCTCGTATCTCAAAATTAATTAGATTTTTAAGGGTAAGTAGATTTTTTTTTCATCTAATTGAATGCCTTTAAGGTAGATAAGGTAGTTTTTGATGAAGTTTGGTCTTATTGAGATTCCCTTAATTTAGCAAGAGGGCGTCAAAAACCATTCTTTTTTCTGAACTCAATATCAAATTTTTGAGCTAACTAGATATTTCCATTACATTATTTTTACTTTGGTTATGTATTTGAATGATATTATTCATGGTTGGGGAGGGGTTTTAATTCTAATCTTTTTTTTGGCTTTTTTTCATAAGTTATCATTTTTCTTGATATCTTCAGACCAGATGAACAGATATTTATAAAATTTTGTATGATTACTTCTGAAAATAAATCTAGATGCCATTTAATTTTGGTTACAAATCGGTCAAGAGGTGGAGAAGTATGGTTGCCATGGATCCTGTATCTCAAAATTTTATTCGAAGAGTAAAATAGTTTTTTTTTAGATAATTCTTTACTTGTATTATGAACATACTTTAATATTCCACTTAATTTTTCTCCTAATTTTTAGGTTGGCAAGGGTGAAGCAGTAATTAACCGGAGGTGCCGGTGATTTTGGTTGCTACTACAGTAGCTATGGTATGAATGATGCCTATGTTGGTAAAATATTGCACTTATATTTCATCACAAATTAGAGCGTCTAAAGACTTCTCTCTGTTTTCTCTTATCAAGTTTTTTAAGCTGCTGTTACACAACTAATAAAGAAGATCGGTTGCTTCATTCTTTCTTTATTTTTAAATTGAAAAAGGGAGCAAACTATCTAGTGCAAGTTTTGAAAAATTTGTATTGAACTTTCATTTCAGTTATTCCCTTCACTAATTTTAAATGTCCGAGATTCTTTTTAAATTATTTTTTTAATGTCAATGTTTTTAATCAATTCATCTTAGTTTGATCGATAGCTGATAAACCATTAGTTATTGGTGTAGCACTCTCTCCTGACCCTTTCTGAACGGCTTATCATTCATACATTATGGACTGACAGGTAGCTGTTTTCAAATTGATTTTTAACCTTGTATGAATCTGAGATAAAATTACATAAAAAATGTAATATTTTTCTGCACAACACATCTATACATCTCCTGTTAATGAGATATTTATTAAAATAATCAGGAAGAAGAGAAATAGAAGCTATGACCTTAATGACAAATTCAATCATCAAAGTGTTTGTTCAATGAGTTGTATCTACCTTGAAGTGATTTAAGAACAGAGAATTAAAATTACTTTTTTATATTTGAAACTCTTTTGTATATATTAATCAGAATTACCTAGCTATCATTGGTGATGAAAAATACCATTTGGTTGCTTCTCATTATATAGGATTATAATGTTTTCTATATAGAAATTTTAACATCCACTTAAACTCCAAAGAAAATTGGTGGGGGCGTTCAGGCGGTCTAGGAAGGTGATGACTGATTAAAAAAAGGGCAAGAATTATGTTTTCCTGATATTTCAAACTAAAATTAAATACCTACTACACTAGTGCAAAAAATTAAAGGGCACCTATATTTTATGATAAAAAATGACTGTATTCAACCAGGAAGCTTAGAGAGATAAACAAAAAAAATTAAAGCTTTAATACTCTACTTTTCGACAGTATACTTCAGATTTCAAAAATCATCAAATTAAAAAAAATCAGTAAGAAGAAAAGTTTTAAAAATTTTAAAGTTTTTCTTCATATTTGATTGAGAACATGAGGAAACAAATTTTTTTCAGTAAACTGCATTAAAAGTTTAACACTTGCTTTAATTTATTTTTTTTTTTGTATGTCTACAATTTTTCTGAACCGAAATATTCCACTTTAAAGAGAAAAGGCCACTTTATGCTGCATATCTCCCAATCTAAGCAACATATTGATACAAATAAATATGAAAATTGAAGGGTTTTGATTTAGCTTGAATGACAAATTACAAGGTCTTTAATGTAGCATTGAAATCTTTAAAGATTGAGACTACAACCTATTATGTTATATGTTATGAGATATATGTTATATATATATATCAACCCAAGATCAATTGAAAATGCTATCACTATTGTTTGTTTATCTATAACTATATAGATACAATTGTAATTTTTTTTGAAAGCAGTTTTAATAAAAATACTTACAAATATGATAAAATATATGTTTTAATTGCTTTCATTTAAAATGCAAGTTTTAATTCAGAAATAGGATATACCACATTTAAAACACATAATTGCAATTGCTGTTTTTTATGAGTGCATCCTAAAAACAGCAGTTACAATTATTATTTTTAACACATTGTAAGTTTAAAACTTTGGGGGGGACGCTAGAAAATATTTAATTCTCAATATGGACAGTGGGCAAAGATGTTTGAGAATCAATGCTCTACAGCCTCATCCACTTCACTTTTGAATTTGAAAATTAATCTGACCAAGATTGGTCAAAATCAGTCCAGTAGTTCTAGAGATAAAAGGTGATTTAGAGTGCGACATACAATAATTTCCATCCAGTATCAAAATTCAGTGAAAACCACATATACCCAAATTGGACCGATTACAATACTTTCTACAGCTGTAGCACTAGATGGGAAAGTAAGCAGTAAGTTAAAATTTGTAATTAATTTTAATTTGTTAAATTATATATATATATAGAGGGAGAGAGAGAGTGAATAATGAAACTGCCAAAGTAAATGGTTTACCAAATACTTTCTAAAATATTTTTTGTATTACTTTATCATAAAATTATATTTTAATATGAGATAATTAATTTAAAAATGTTTAAGAAAATATTTGTTAAGTACGTCATTTGTACTTTTTGTTGTTATTTCATTAATTTAAATATTAAAGATGAGGTCGCATCAAAAATGATCTACACTTTCTCCATAACCCACGTTCAAGGTTGTCATACTGCCTTCTACTCATGCGTTCTTAGAGTTGGTATGACTGCAGACGTGTGTGCAAAGTTTTATCACCCAATTGCGTCTTTTGCCTTCTGGATATCATGGTATAAACATTTCTGTTCCACTAGCAGTTTGTAACAAGGAGCAGTGATCTAATTTCTCTGGTTGAAGTGTGTGATAGGGGCTGAAATTCATTGTAGACTTTTATCACAATGGGAGACTGTACTTTATCTTGTAAAAGTCTTTTTTCAGGGATGGAAACGCACATTTTCATCCTCGGTTTCAGATAAGTGTGACGCATGAAGAAAGAATAGGATGCCCGTCAACTTCCATCACGTATGACAAGATTCAACAAGCTTGAGAGATGCTACTGGAGAATAGATAAGTTATCATCGATGAGGTAACATTTTCTTTGAACATCATTGCCCATCCACATCGAGCCCAGCTTCCATAAAGTCTATTGTTGAAGAAAGTATTGTTGCATGGCATCTGCTCACACACACAGCTCACCACACCATTCAAATTATCAACAAGTTGAATTTTGAATTACTGGAATACCCTCTCTACAGCCCAGATCTTGCTTCCTCCAACTTTGCAAGGTTGTTGATTTTCTACAGACTTAGATGTGCAAAAGTGGCTTCATGACCGACTAAAAACCTTCTTCTTGGAAAGAATACACAAATTTGTGGCTGCTAGACCAAGTGTATTGCCAAGGGAGATGACTAGAAAAATTATGTTCATGTTAAACCCTTATCTTTGTGTAAATAAATTGTAGAACCAAAAGTGTAAATAATTTTTGACTTGCCCTTGAACTTCAACAGAGGAAGAATTTTTAATAGAAGATAAACATATAAATAAATGAACTATTATATACAAAAACAAAACAGAACCCGGAGAGCTGTCTATTTATTTTAAGTCTTAAAGTTGCTGGTTACAAGGGTCATAAGGATAATTAATATTCATTATCTATAACCTTGCGGTTCTTAAAATATACACGTTTTGTATGAATTGAATTTCAAATTTAATTTATTTTCTAGGATAAAGGAGCTTATGCTTAAGAATTTCAGTTTTGGTGAATGGCAGTGATAATTTTTAATGATGTTCAGTACCTACAAAACATAATTTTAGAAGAATTTCTTACGCTTTCTCATTCTAATTTTATCAGTTAACCTGCAAGACATCCCCCTGCTAAGCTGAGTAACGCAGTGTAAATTAGAAAACTAACCTCAAGTGAACAAAAAGATTTGTGTTGAAAGTCAGTGAACTTCATTCAGTACATTGGTTATTGAGTAATGATTGCCTTCCTTTTGCCCACTGAAGGTAAGCTACACAACCATTCACATAAATAAAGATAGGACAGGAATTTTGGGTAAAGGGATGGAAACAAAAGAAGTTGTCACCTCTTTGACTGGAAAAGAATGAGAATTAATAGAAGAATTTAAAAATTAAACTTGGGAGACCATCCTGACCCCATAGAGGAAGACACCCACCTTGTGACAGTCCTGATCACCATACCACCCCCTTTGTTTCTAGCTCTGTTAGGCTTTACTGGAGGTCATCTTCTAGGCCCCCCCAGTACTTGATTACATATTTCAGTCATTAGGATGGCACACATGCCTTGAAAGACATTTCTGTCAGTGTTAGCAAAATACTGAAGCCAATAGGCATATGTAAGAATTTTGTAACCATGATTTTAAGATTTGCAGATCAAGAAATAGGAAAATTCAGGGGAGAATCATTCTTTGACCACAGCAATGGGTTCCTTCCACTACATTTTGCAACAGCCAAGAAAGTATAATTTCCTGGTAAAAGTAGGGAAATTCTCATTAAAAATTACATCACAAACTCTTTTCAACAGATCAGAAAAAAATTCTAGAAAATATTTTGAGGTAAAATGAAAAAATTTCCAAACATAATTACCATTTTAGAAGCTTAATGGATGAAATGTTGTAAGGTAAGGTCTCCTAGTAGGGCCTTACTCATAAATTTGGTTGTTAGGAAACAAAAGTCCTTAAACATTTCCCCACATAATTCTATCTGAATCAGTAAAGAAGAAACTGTCCTGCTGACTGCCTATAAAGTACCAATATGAAGCTACAGATATTATTAGCCTGGTGGCTCATGCAGTTCCAAAGCCTTGCATAAATAAAGGATAAGAAAACTAGTGTGAAGAGGAAAGAATCAAACAACCTTTAGAGGGATTAGCTCTGAACAAAAGTAGTTTTATGTCTTGACCAAGACTTAAGCTTAATGGAGAGATAAATTAATAAAGGGATTCTCATAATTTTTTATGTATTAAATTATTTAAAAAGAGTATAATTTTTAAGTTTTTCTGCTAGTTTGTGTAGTACTTTAGTCTTTACATCAAATAAAACCAATTTTATAGTTTGAAAGTATAATGTAAGTGAAATCAAAAGCTTGTAATCATTATTAATCTTTTTTCCTAAACATATGTACATTCCTGTCTGAAATATAATCATCTCTCAGGGCTCCCTCAAAAAGTGAGAACCACTTTTCAAGAAAAAACTATTAAAATATAATAAATTATGAATTCATTATTTCTATTCATCTAAGGTTAGTTAAAATTACTAGTGGTGTTCATTTAACATAAAAACAAATGGTTTCTAAATTGGTTTGTAGAATAGTTTTCAAAAAAAAAACCTGATACAATAAAAAGTTTATATGGCATATCTGAGGCAAAGACAATTTGTCAGTTGATTACATTGAATAATAAGTACTTGAGTTTAAATAGTGTTAAGAGGAGTCTCAAAATATATTAACCTAAAACGGTTAAATTATTGTTTATTTTCAAATGTTATTTCTTTTTAGGTCTATATTATCTGTTAAAAGGGAACAGTTAATCAAGAAAATCGTGTGACTTCTACACATCTGATAATTGCAGATTTGTTAGCATTCCCGGAAATGTGTATTCATAGCCAAATTATTCTTCCTTCTCATAAACAATGGAAGCAGAACATGGTTACAATTACAGTCTTTACAGTTCTGTAGAAGCTAACTGTTGGTCCCAACTAAATAAAGCTATGCCAGTAGTTCTTTCAAAGAAAGAACATGCCAGCAATTCTGGCATGCTACTTTGAAAGTAGCATATTAAAAATTCTTACAATATACAAATTAAACTTAAAATATGGATGTAGAATAAAGTAATCTTCATATAAAACATATAAGTTACTATTTAATTTAATCTTGTATTACCAGCATTATTTTACATATAAAAAATAAATAACATATGTTTATAAACTTCCTAACCATCATTTGACCTAAAAGGTGATAAAATAGCTTTGAGATAACATGTTATTATACATCATTCAGTTATGATTTTTTCCCATTTTTTAAATAAGTATTGTTTGTTGGCCAAAATGAAATTTTAATATTATAATATTTTTGTTTAAAAAAATTCACTTAAATTAAAATCAGGTTTATATATTTCTTTAAAAAAATATTTTTTCTATTCATATTGGAATGAAGTTAACAATTAAGTTTTCTATTAAAGTAACATAGATTATCTATTAACAACTGTTTTTTTTAACAGTTAACGCCTGTTTTGTTATTGGTGTTTATTTACGTGTAGGGAGCATGAAATCTTATTATTCGTTTATGGTGATTTATCTGTAAAAAATCAAGTCTTAGACAAGATTCTGTTTTCATCGAATAATTTATTAATGTAGTTTTTAATAAATTAACGATGAAACTTGTTTTAAGTTGTTACGTTAATAAGTGTTGTTTATGTTCGTGTCTGTTTTGAAATTCTTAATCAAATTAAACATAACTGTGAACAACCCTCAACTTCGAAGTAGAGGAGCTGGAAATTATTATTTGACCCATAAAAATTACATTACGAATAATTCAGTTTTGTAAGTATAAATAATTAAATATTATTGACTGTGTCCTTAATCAGCTGCAAAAAATTATAGAATTAAAATTGCGTATGAGTTAGTAAAAAATCGTTTCTAACGTGGACAATACTTTCTAAATTTGTCCTCCTTATGATTTACGCGCTTAAAAAAAATCTTACTTTTTAAATCACTTAAAAAATAATATAGACTATAATGTTAACAGCATTTACTTTTTGTTGTAACATTAACGTATAAACGCAGTCGTTAAATATTATCAAAATAGGAAACCTATTTTTACCATCAGTTTGTTTGTGATTACATAATTTACAATGACGCATAACTGTTACTTAGTAATTTTTTGGCTAATTTCATTATGGATCTCCTACTGTAGTCGCATTTAATATATTTTACTCGAAAACTTCGATTTTACTCGAAAAGTGTAGATTCGGAAAAATATTCTTCACGAAAATTTTGTACAAGAAATAGGACAGCAATTTACGATATATTTATTTATATCACAGTTTCGTTTTGTGTAAAATATTTTTGAGGTAAATGAATAAATTTTCCTAAATGATAGTATAAGTTGCGTTTATAAATTTTTTCGAATTATTTATTTAATTATAATTTTTACGAAGTTTATGAATTACAGGAGATTCATTGAGTCGAAATTTCATTCTTATTTCCAAAAACCAATACCGAAAGCACTCTAACGTAAAAGTGTAGAAGTAAAAACTATACAACTGCGTTCACGATTAGTCGCGAAGGTTGACGAAGGACGTAATGAACTGTGTTGTATTGTGCGTGCATCATTATGAAGTGAAAAAGGTTGAATTATTGGGTATACGTTGTGTTACCCAACTTTGACACACTCTAATTGTAAATGGGGTGTTTAATTATAAGTATGTGCAGTGTATTTAATGTTTGAACAAGTTGTTTTGGAGATATTTCTGGAGGACAGTATCCCAAAACCCAAGTAAAGTTGTTTTCAAGATGGCTGGAATCTGAGCAAGCCCTTCTTTGTTCCGGATGTTTTCAGTATGAAAGTAGAGTCCTTAGAGACGATTACGGAGTGTGAGAGGTAAATGATTTGTTTTGAATGATGTGTTTATATTTTGTTGTATTTAAATTAATGAGTGTTAGTGGGAAATGAAATTTTAGAACGAAGTTCATTTGAGGTCATTTGTTGACGTCTCTGGTGTTGAGGTGCCATATAAGCTAGTGTTGAACTTATTACATTGAATTAAGAATGTTAAACCCAACTTTCGGATGATATAAGTACATCTTATAATTTCTGTGGTGTAAGTAGATTATATTTATTATTTTCTATTTCATCAAATTTATTTATTTATTCGTAACAAGTTAAACATTCAGTTACCATATGGTAAAGTTCTCTTATTATTTTTTTGTTTTTGCAGTTTATTTTTACCCCTGAATAATAAAAAAAATAATTCCTTTTCGAATTTTATACTTTTATTATATTTTTCATGAAATTTCATATAAAACTCGTTGAACAACTAACTGGTAACGCCTCTATTGCTATTTAAATTTTTGAAATGTTTATTCTCGGATAGTATTGTTTATATTTTCCATTATTTATGTGGTTTTATTTCCTATGTGTTCATTAACAAAAATTTAAATTTACCAAACAGGCGAATGTAAATAAATTATTACAGCTAGTGTTTGAATTAAATTATTTTCTCTTTTGCTATGAGCCTGCTACTGTTAATTTTGCTAAAATTTGTTAATGTAATTTTTTAATAAAGGCATATTAATTTATTTTAATTTTCTTGGTTCGTTTTTAAGTTTGTTATATGGTTTATAAACCATGGTAGAACACAATGTTGTGTTTAATAACAGAAAAATCTTTGCATTAGATTGTGAATTTATATTATAACGAATAAAACCACCTGTGCTTTTAACTACTTATGTGATTATAGCATGTTTTATGATAAAATTTAATTCCTAATCATTAACACTGAGATAAAAAAAATATTGTGTTACTTTTTTTTTTATTAACAATCAATAGAAAGAAATGTTATTATTGTAAGTATTGTTTGTTTCTGCTACAGGTATTGGGACAGTTAACTCTTAATAGTATGGTTAAATTCTGAGTATAATTTTCATAAACCATAGCTTACATTACACATATTTAATTTGAATATGAAATAATAATTAACTTCCTTTGTTTAGACTTTATTTTTCCTGTTTAGCCTTCGGTAATTACCTTTCAGATAGTACTTCAGAGGATGATAAGTATGAGAGTAAATGAAGTGTAGTCTTGTTGAGTCTCAGTTTGACCGTTCCTGAGATGTATGGTTAATTGACCCAACCACCAAAGAACACCGGTATCCACGATCTAGTATTCAAATCCGTGTAAAAATAACTGACTTTACTAGTTATTGAACGCTGGAATTCTCAACTTCCAAATCAGCTGATTTGAGAAGACGTGTTCACCACTAGACCAAGCCTTTGGGTTCCTTTGTTTAAACTACCTATTATATTTTAAAGTATATTTAATTTATTAGTTTAAGCGATTTTAATTTTGTATAGGTTGTAATTTTTTACACGTGGATGAGCAACACTATTGTGTTGATTAGTTTAATTCAAAATTGGCAAGCGCCATAATATTGTGAAACCTTGTTTTCATTGGAAATGCACCTTGTAGTTATGTGTTGCTCTTCTCTAATAGTTTTTATTTCTGTTTTTTTTATCAATTCAAAAAAATTTATTTGTTGAATAATTTATAAATAAAGTAATGCCCGATTTTATATCCTGTGTGTTTTACGATTTGAATTTTGAGTTAATTTTGCTGCTATTCATACTTTTAATAAGTATTTTTTCTGTTTTTATTTTATCAGAAGGTAAAAGTAATGGTAAATTGAAAAAAAATATTAACGACTGCATTTTATATTTTTGAAAGAATGATACGCTGCAGGAAGCCATAATGCCTAAATGCATTAGATTACAAATGAATTTGTAGTGAATGAAAAATTCCAAATCTGATTGAAATTCAAAATTAAGAGTTTTCAACTGAACAGTTCTGCCATTGAGTTTATTGGAATTTGATGAAACAAAATTCAATTATGATGTATTTTAATGATGCAAAGTACTAAAAACAAAAAAAAAACAATATGAAGTAGACCGTTTTTTGCTGAGATTTAGCTCATACTACCATTAGTGTGTAATCATATGAAGTTTCTAGAATGTTATACTTCCTTTTTAAGCACCTAAGATATAATATAACTTAATTTTCACTTAATTACAAAAATAGTACGGTGAATAAGCATTTCCTTTAAAACCAAGACATTCTATGTTATTATCTTTTTTAATAAACAAAACTTGTCATATTTTTACAAAACATTTTTATAATTTCTTTTTTTAATATTACTTGAATACTTTTCAGTTTTATGAGGAAACCCTTACTGTGATAAATGTATGCGAGTGTATATATTTTTTTTTTAGGTCATTTCTGTATTTTTACATTTTAATTCTTTGTGTATTGTTTATTTAAAATGTTTGAATTATTATTGTTTTGGGAAATAATTTAGAAGGATGATGTGCATTCAAAAGTAAATAATCTTGGCATATGTTGTGTTATGGTCGTGGGATAAATTATCAGTATAAAACAAAAAGCTGTCACAGCTGTAGTTTTTAAATTTTACATTTTTTTGTTGTAATAAAATGATGGAGTTTTTACTTTTTCTTTGTCGATTATGATAGTAATATTAGTTTTCAAATAACTGTAATTTTATATATTCTATTCTAATGGAGATGACTCGCATAAAGCGTCAATGTGATGATGCTTTTACCAAAGTTATGTCCCTCATAAGTTACACACACCTTCAACAAAAGATTTGTAATTCACTACTGTACAATTGTATTATAAATTATTTTTGGACTAAATTAATTGGTTATTATATATAATTATTGACTCATTTAACCTAGCCTAACCAAGCCTAACAACCGGCCAATTCTTCTAAGGTTAATTACATGAGGTTAGTATGCGATGTGAGCGTTAGGAACAAATTCTCAGATTAAAACAAATGTTTTTTTTAATTATAAAAACAAATATTTATTTGTGCGATATATCTTTACATTATCGGTAATTATTTTTTTATAAGTTGCATACAATGCTTTATTATTATAATACAGATTTTACTTTATATTTAAGGTTTTTTAGTCTACATTTATTTAGGTTAAATTTTTCGTTAAAAAAGAACTTTCTTTTATGAATAGGCATTTTTAAAAAGTCGGTGTATCTGAGATGTAATTGATAACGCAATACAGAAATATTCATATTTTCATTTAATTTGTTTCAATAACTTATTTTAGATAAGAATAATTTTTACTGAACTATATAATTTTTTTAAAATTCCACTACTGTGTGCTTATTTAAAACAATAAAATGCATCTGCTTTATTGTTTGCATCGGTTAGCCTTGTGTTTGAAACTGTTTGTTTACAGTTGTTTATTTATTTTTTACTTAGTCTTTTGTTTTTCAGTTGTGTTTTAAATTTACAATTTTTACTAATAATAAAACTAGCGATAAGTTGTCAAATTCAGTAAAAAACTACTCTTACATGACCTGCAATGGAAGAAGCTGCTGGTAAGAATGATTGATACTTAGTTAGGGGTTTTACGCTTTATTTAGCTGCCCTAAATAAGTATATGATCGATTAATATACTACTACTATTAAGTATAAATCGATTTTTACATTAATCGAAAATATATTAATGAAAATCACTGATATACTATGAATTAATTATTAATTAGCAAATGTGTTAAAAAAATCTTCCTACAATTAGCAAGCAAATAAATATTCAAATCTCAAAAAATTAACTACTTACATCATCACCTGATTCATAAATCTGTCTATATTCTATGGGCGGTACTTGGAAAAGTCCATTTGAAACTATTACCATCAATGTCAAAATTAAGATTGCTTTTACTTCAGCTGTTAATGTCAAAAAGAAATAGCCAACCCATCTTTTTCCATACTCAGTTTTTCTTACTTAAGAAGATAGGTCCGCGCGTGCACATACACACGCGCGCGCGCCTACTACTCACACGTATACGCATATTTAAAAGTACGAAGACCCTCAACAACTTTAAATCCGTTCCTGGTAGAATACTGTAACTTTCAGGATAAGGTATATTGATCAACTACTTTGGGGTTGGCCCAAGGGTTGTGACAGAAATATTTCAAATGGTAACATCCGTAGTGTGATACATCATTTTAAAGGACGCTTTAAGACAAGAAAATGGTGTAAATAAAAGGTTTGTATGATGTCTGTACCCAAAATTGTGGTGGAATAAAATTGGAGTTTAACTAAATTTAGTAACTTCAGATAATAACATTAAGTAAAAAGAAATTAAAATTTAATCAGATTTAATTAAAATTAGTTTAAAAGTTAAATTTTCAAAATTAAAAGAAAATATTTTTTAACAAAAATTTTTTTTTGTTCCAATTTAAGAGTACATAAATAAACGTATTGTCACCTGATCTGTCAATCATTGATGGTCCCTTACCGTTGTTGCAAAAATGAAGTTTACATCATTATTATGTAATATTCAATTTAGTGTTTCATTACTACTACATTGTAGTTAGTAGTATGAGAATTTATTGTGATCGGTTGGTAATTAATTGATTTTATCTACTTATATTGCATTTTTTAGCCGCTTTTGTTATTTACATCTTCTTTACTCTTTTTGTAATTGTTTTTTGCCGAATTAATTCTTTTTCTGTGCTACGTGCTGCTGACATTGCTATCGACTTTTTAGTAGTTGGTAAACAGGAGAGGGTCACACTTTTAACGATGAAGGGCTTTAGTGATAAAGTTAGGTCGTATAATGACGTTTTTGAATCGTTCAGTTCAGTGCGATATTTAAAATCATAAACCTGTTTCAATAGGTACAGCGTCAAAAACCATCAAACAATTTGAAGAAACAGGGAAACCAAGGAGATCTTAATCTCCAACAAATGATAAATCGTTAGAGATTACGCAAGAATTTATTAAGAATTACTCATTTAACTGAAACAGCAGCATGGGAACATAATCAGTATTTTAACATTAAAAGGTGAAAACTTCAAACCCTTCAAAATTCATCCCGTGCAAGAAGTTAATGAAGAATACGATTGAAAACTTGAGTTCTATGAAATTTTAATAGAAAATTTAGAAATTTTCATATTGTTCGGTGACGAACAATATTTGTGCAGATCCTAATTTGTTAAACAACATAGTTTTTAGTGATGAGGCTACATTTTTTTTAAACGGCGATGTAACTCGCCGTAATTGTAGATACTGGACTAATATTAATCCATTCTGGTGTCGGTGAGGCACATGCATATTATCCGGTCAAAGTAAATTATGGACAGGTATTATAGGTGAATAACTGATAGGGCCTATATTTTTTGATGGAAATTTAAACGCGGTGAAATATGAGCTTTGGTTTTTGACCGTATCGTTCAAAACATTCAAAATTTTATCGACCCCGACATCCAAAACATTTGGTTTCAACAAGATTGTGTCCCGCCCCGTTTCAGTCTTGAGGAACATGAAATTTTAAACGCATTTTTTCCTGGAAGATGGATCGGCCGAAGGGGTCAAATAGAACGGCCGGTGATAATAGATAAATAGAAGGGGTCAAATAGATCATCCGACTTGTCATCATCGGGTTACATTTTATGGGGCCGCTTAAAAAGTTTTGTTTATCATAATAATGCCCAATATATTGATGATTTACAAAATAGAATTTGAGAATCATCATAAAATTTCGCTTGGGAATCATTGAACAATGCAGTATAATCCTTTTACGATGACAATGACTGGCATATCGTCAAACGATAGAAGGAGGAAGTTTCAAACATTTTTTAAAATGAAATGTAAGTAAATAAGCTGATGTTATGCTTAATAAATATTTTTTGTTAAACATAAATCTATTTGATAATATCCATTTAATCAAATCGTTATAAATTTATTTATTTGCGATAACATTTTCTTAAATTCGATCTAATTCTTTTCAAAATCCAAACTTTCTCCTGCCGTCACTTTGGATACAGACATCGTACCGACTTTTTATTTATTATATTTTTCTTGTCTTAAAGAGACCTTTGAAATGATGTATCGCACAAAGGGTGGAACCGTTTGAAATATTTGTGTTGCAACTCTTGGGCCGCCCCCAAGAAAGGGTTGAAATTCTATTTCTCATCATAAGGTAAAGTAGTCGACGGATACCTTATTCTGAAAGTTACAGTATTCTATCTGCTACGGTTTTCAAGTTGTTGAGAAGTTTCCGTACTCTTGACTTGCTCTATATGTATACATTTCAGAAATCTCTATAATCAGAAAATTAAAAAAAGATTATCATATGAAGTGGATGCGTATAATTCTAACGTTTAATGGATATTACACTCGATAAAAAGACAAATATAAAAGAATTAAAAACAATACGATTTGAAAAAATCTAACGAATAGAAATGGGGTAATAAAAGATTTAACAGTCGTTATCTGAAAATTAAAATTTACTACCCCTCTGTTTTATAGCAAAAGACGTAACAATAACTTATTGAAGAGAAATTGAGTTAATTACTGCGTTATTAAAATGTGATTTCTTAAAAATTACAGTACATTTAACCGATTAAAATGTAGTGACAGTTGATAATCAAAACACTTTTAAAATATTATTTCTATTAAAAAAAAAAGTATTCTGTATACAGACTACAGATTATTAATGTCGATCGATTATGAGCTCCCGAAGATCAAGTAATAGTTTTAAACAGAGTGTGTAGAATCGCATTCTTTTTGTACTTCAACAAAACTTTTTGTAGTCCATAACAATAGAAAAAACATTCATGATCTTTTTTCATTCGACTACACTGGATGCAAGTCATTACAGCATAGTTTGTTCTCGACCGATAACAATATTAACTGACAATCTTTTCAGAAGTTATTCTTATAATTAGTTAAACACAGGCCTAAATTTATGTGTTTTGTGCTGTATGAATTGAAAAAAAGTCAATCTAAAACCCCAGTAAAAACAAAGATCAATAAAAATATATTTTCTGTTGAAGTGAAACTTTATTTGAATAGTATTTTAGATTTTTTTTTTATAGCGTATTAATCATCTTAAAATTACCTAGTGTGGACGTATCGGGCCAGATAGTCGGACAACTGGAAAATCTCTGTTCAGTTGTATCGCTGAGTAAACTAATTATACGTTTGCATTTTTGAAATTAACTGAAATCTAAACTTTTGGTCTTCATCTACGATGCTCTGAATTTTCTGCATTAGATGAACACTTTTTTGTAATCTAGGCTGTATTTTATTGTTTTAGAAATTTTTAGGATTTAACCATTAGATTTTAGAGTCGTGGTTTTTATGCGATCCCCACACAGGTATAAAAGTTCTTGGATAATTTTTAGGTGGAGATCAGCTTTGAAAAAGTAGCTGCCCTGTCGTTCTAGTTGATACCGGCACAGTTCCTCGGACAGTGCAAGAATGACATTCCTTTAGATAAGAAAAGGGGATAATAATTGTAATGAAAGGGTGCAGGTAGAGGAAATTGTTTTGTCACTCCTTAGAGAGACAGTGAATGGGTGAGGAGTGATGGAGGTGAGAGAGAGACTGTCTGTTTGATAAAGGTATGATTGCGATAATTACAAGCAAGTTAATCTTTATTATCCATATCTTGTATTGTCGATGAAAATTTTAATTAAATGCCGGTGTAATTTTCAAATATGGTGAAGCATTTTGCATTTACACTATTGTGAAATAATTCTGCCTGTGTACATGCGTGCGTGTTCAGCGAGTAGATAAATTACTAGCCGGCTGAACTTAATGGCGTCGGATAAATTGGTGAAATTTTTTGATTGTTAAACTTATTTTCCCGCGAGTGTTGTTAATAAAACTAAGGAACATATTGTTCCAAGAAATAATCCATTATTTTTCATTTTAAAGTAAATAACTCTATACATTTTTTTTTTTTATTTATAAAATTTTGGGATTACTTGAATTTAAAAAAAAGCAAAAAATATCATTTGTAGCCTGTAGATACAAATGCAATTTATTGGTTTTTAGTCGCTTATATCTTAAGAACGGGGTATAACTTTCTCTCATTCCTATCTGTTTCTAATCGTAAAAAATCATAAAGGGGAGATGAAATTAATGAAAACTTTATTTTCTGTTTTTATTTTCAATTTTTTTCATTTTTGTTAGTATATAAAAAAAAAATCTTTCTAAATAATACCGTTGAAATATTATTGCTTTTCCGTTTAGAAACCGTTATAGCAGAGCTAACGCTGTAGAAGGGAAAGTATTGTAATCGGTCCAATTTGGGCATAAGCTGGTTTCAGCGGATCTTTACGTTATGACACCTAAGAAATCCAAAAACCGGATGTTAATGTCGCGCGCGTATGTTCGGTGTCGATCTCTAAATCGCCTTATATCTCCAGAACTACTGGACCTATTTTGACCAGATATCAGATTACTGCTATATATGAGGCGCTGTTGCCGTTAGATTTTCATCTTAAAAGGTGAGGGGGTAAAGCTGAAGAGTAAGGTCGCCCGAAGTAGCTCGAGATTTCGCCTAATTAAGGTTATATTTTTCTTCGGCACGTTTGTTAACTATTAAAAAATTACAATATTTGTAAAAACATTTTTTTTTTTTGCAAAATCGTACCCCCATCCCCAAAAATGCTTTAAACTAGCGGATAAGTGTGCGTACAATAGTGTATTATCCCGTTATCACCACAAGGAGCACTAGTGTCGCAGTCCGCCATCTTGGAATTTCCCGTTGTGAGATTTCATTTTCTCTCGTCCTTTTGGACCGGGAATTTGAAATTACACAAATTTTTTAATCGGTTAGTCGGCTATCAAATTATCTTTTACGCTTTAAATATTAATTATTTATTTCGTTTAATTCAGTCGATATTTCAAAAGTCGCTAGCACTGACGTACAGTTGTCTTCCGTGTTGTGACCTCACAGGTGAGCGGTACAATTAAATGAATGATACTTAAAGTGTAAAAAAAAAAAGTATCTCGGTCTAGCCGGGTCTCGAACTCGATCGTCTGGTTGACTCGGTACCTGATGCTTTAAGCCGCGCGGCTACACCGGTCTGCCGATCCTACAAGCCAGATTTGTTTAATGCAAGTTGTGAAAATACATTAGTTTAGTTAGTGCCGACCGTCGCCGCTAGTACCGCTACACCCGCGAGAATTAAATAAACGAAAAAATATTGTATTTAATTAAATGATAAATACGTGTGTTTAAGCGGTGCACACCCGGATCACGGCTAAAGCGCGTGACGGGTTCTAAAATTGTTGTCAGCTTTTTTTAACAAAGCAATGCTCTCTTCCCAAAAGTGTGACTTGAAATTATTTATTTACTTTTTTATAAATTATGCAGTTTTAGCGGGTAAAATTTCAAACGTCATCTCGCAGAGATAGGGGTAAAAACAATTTAAGTTATGATTTTTTAAAATACTGTAAAACTTCTCGTAACGGAAGTAGTATGGATGGATGGTAGTCGTCTCAGATGTGACAAAATTCAAGATACGGGAAAAATGAAATTTTTGTTATAAAATTTATATAAATTACATTTATATAATTTATATTATGTTTCATTTAGTTGAAATTTTACGAATCGTTTAAATAATTTATCAGTTCCATATTCTTATCCTCAAGTTTAAATAAATACGTATTTTATTCCGATAAAGTAATGAGTAGATAAAGAGTACTACTATATTATATAACAATAAATCGATCGCGTCTTTATTAGATAAATTATGAATATAAGATAAAAATAGATGCGATTAAAAGTCGATCATAATTATTTAAATATAAGTCGGTTGTATAAATAAAGAGGTAGAGGTAAATTCATTAAACGTGAAAAATTTCAACAAAATAATTCATAATTCACGCGGCGGAATTGAAAATTATTTTCAGCGTCTATTTGCGTATACGTCGAACGGGGTGCAAAAAAATTAGGATTTTAATAATTTCGTTAAATTTTTGACACGGTAATATAGTTTCCGTCAAACAGAATCTTTTAACCGCGTTTTAAACTAGCCGGCTCTTCTAGCCGTAACCTGGACCCTCAGGGCTCAGGCCAGCCCAGGCGAATTCCAGAGCCAACTCGGGGGCTCCTCGGGGCCAAGGGCCTACCCTATGACCAAAGAGCTCGCTTCGCGTGCCATTCCCATATACCCAGAGGGTACCACCGCGCTGTACGTTATCACGGTTGAGAGGTTAATACTGATAAATAGTAATTATAGTATTCAGGCTTTATTACGTAAGATAGAATTACGGTAACTAAAGTACCCGCCTTTGTCGACGAAAAATTCATAACTTATTTGTATGCCAGGGTGGCAGAAATATAATAATGAAGTAAAAGATTTGATCTATTTTTTTCTTCAAGGGAGCTAGAGCTTCGATCCGTGGTTTAAAAGCGTCCCTGAGAAGACAAGAATATATCCTGCAAATTTGAAAGTAATCGGTCGGTTGGTTCTCGCGTGATGCGATAACAGACAAAATTTGTATTTACAGATCAACCCGAGTACAGAATAATTGAAATAGGATTACTTACCTATACGAAATTAAATTATACAAAATTTATAAAACTTTTATTTACTATATTTATAATTTTAAACAATTTTTTATATATTTTACATCTTGTTCCGATTTATAATTTTTAATTTAAATAAATGATTTTTTAATTTTTTATTACCTTTTAAAGTACGATAAAAAAAATAAATTAAAAAAATTTAATAGGATTTAGTTAGATTAAAAAAATATTAACGTAAAATATAAATGAATAAGCGATATAATATTATATATTGTTAGTTAAGATGTTTTTTGAAGAAGAAAAAAATAATTGTAATAGAGCTGATGGTGCGAATTAAGTTCGCGAAAGCGCTTCTGCTTACGCAGTGAAATAAAGTAAGTAATCGTATTTCAGTTATTCCGTTCTCGGGTCGATCTGTTAAATATAAATTAATTTTTCCGAATTATCGTGATTTGTTAGAACGAGAGTGTAACTGATGCGCGAAAAAGTTAGCCTTCAATCTATTAACACACATCCTGTTTGAATTTTGAAAATCGGACTGTTATTTGCATAGATAGGACCTCTTTGCACCTCCCAAAACAGCGCCCCAGGAGCACCCCGTTTGTTACCGGTCGATGGTGACGACTGTTCTAGCTTCCCGCGAAGTGTTCGCATACCTCGCCGTTCTAGGTTCACACGCAGTCCCCGTGGAAAGCCCGTTATTGTTAAACCGAAATTTAAAAAATTTTTTTAACGTTAATTTAATTCTATTTAATTTTTGTTGTAATATTACTCGTTCGAATCGTTCGGTTCAAACCCGGTTCACACAGCGATACTCGCAGTTCAGAGTTCATCGATTCGCTTTAACCGGTAAATTTCCACTACTACATCTACATATTTTCGAGATGAAGCGTATCTAAAAACCTTCTCTGTTATGCCAAGAAACGATCGATCGAGTAGCTCTTTGGTTTATCCCAAACAAAAACCCTCTAATGGTATAGATAAATCGGTGGAAAAATTTTTCATACGTTTCAGTATTTTTATTCGTATTAAAAACGGCAGTGGAAGCATAATAAGGCCCGTAATCAGACTATACGATTTATACTTTCGGTTGCCGGTTAAAGATGACAGCCCGTTTTTGTACCTTGAAAACTCGTTCTGACTTTTTGCGATGACATAATTTAGTTGGAAACGTGTGTAACACTTTAAATATTTAATATAATGATGACAACTTAGAGTTTTATTAAAGCGCATAAGTTTAAGGTTGTTTGTGTATGGTTAATTAACGGACTAAATAAAAATATATATATTTTTTTAAATTCTTCTGTTTTTTTTTTTTTAAACAGATCATATTTTTGTCCACTGATAATTTTAATAGGAATATTTACGTGTCAGTTTTATTTTCGTTTTTATGAATAAATCTGATAATGAATAAATGCGTTTATTTAGTTTTTGGTAAGAGAAGTAGGGGAGTTTTTATTTAAGCTTGTAAGAGTAAAAATATTTTTTTCTAAGTCGGCTGGAGATTTCACAATTATAACTTTATGAAAATCGTTGGAAAGTTCAAAAGCAGCGTTGCCGGTTTTTGTTTTTTAATTTATTTATCTATTTAGCTTATTCGTTTTGTAATTTTCCTTTTGATTTCAATTAGTGACCTACTTACTGTTATTTATCTCTAAAACGTTAAAATTTCTCTTTAATGTTTCGTTTTATTTCTCGTGTTAAGTAATGAAATAGATGCAACAAAATTGGGACTTTTTTTTAGATAATTAAAAAATAAAAATTTATTGCGTTTAAATAATTATTAATTTATGTAAAAAATGTATTAATTTATTTGCGTAAAATTTAAAACGGGTTTAAATAAGTAAAATACAATGTGTTTATCGAATAAAAATAGTTTTAATTTCACTCGTTTAAAAAATAAATATACTCGTTAATTTTAAATATTTTTTGTCGTAAAGTTAGTTATTTTTACGAGTATTGCCGTTTAAAAACCACCGGTTATTTTTAAATAAATAATTAAGACGTTAAAGCGGATTACTTTTTTAAGAGAAAAACTGAACTTTTTCCTTTCTGTAAGGAAACAGGAAGTACTGTACGATTCGGTGGAATTTTGTTAATCGGAGGCTAAAGTGAACCGATTAAAAAAAATTGAATTACTTTGATAAGTACCGGTATACGCAGACTTAAAAAACTGTAATTAAAAATATCGTACGATAAAACCTGTTGATTATAGAATTCAGATTCAACGGAATCCGGTCGGCAATGGATAATTAATTTTAAGCGTGTTAATTGCTGATGAATACCAAAAATGTGCCGTGATAATCGCACCTGATATTTAACTAGAGCGGTCTTTAAGGATTAAACGTGGGCATTTGACTATCGGCTTTGCTACTTCCTGAGACATTCTATTTGTTACGGAGCTAACACGTCGCTCGGGATACGGTTAATTAAATGTTAATTTTCCTGTTGTTACAGGAAAATTAACCGGTAATAGCGCGGGAAACGGAGTGGAAAATCTGCGTGCTAACAGAAACTCCTTCTCAAAGATCTGTATTATTTAGGAAATTAATAGTATTTTTTCATAAATTATTTTTTATTACATAAGTTATATTAAAGTCTTTTAACTTTGTACATTTAGCTTACGGTTTAATCGCGTTTATGAATTTTGGCGTCTTAGCATTCGATCGTTGTAAAAAATTAAAATTAAAGGATAGAAAAAAAACACTTGAAATGAGCACAAAAGCACGAACAAACGAAGCGGATTTAACTGTAGGTCAGTCTGCTAGCGAATGAAACGGTAGGTTGAGCGACGGTTGTGTATGCGGCTAGGGTAGTCCGTGGGAGGGTCTTTGACAAGTGTAGTGAAAGAGGGGGGGATGAGTGCGACCGGTCCTGTGGGGGAGATGCTTGTACGAAGGGTACAGAAATAGACGGGGCTGAGCCATTCCCCGCACGTATTGCATGTGTAGTCCGCGGCATGTGGATTACTCCGGCGACGTACAAGCAGTTACCGTCAGTAATCTACAGTTAACCAGCCGTACGAATATATTACTCGAAATGGCCGCATAACCGTTACACAAATATCGATATGTATCGATCGTAAAATGTTGTCTAAAGATATCTTCTGAACGGAATAAGAACTCTTCTCTTACTACAGTGGTTTTTTATTATATGTTTATAGCGGTGCAATTCCAGAACGGCTGTTTCACTGATTTTCATGAAATAATTTTGGGATAAGCGACAGGCTAAACGAGAAAGCGTTATAATTGTTGATCGGCTTTCCTAATGTTCTTTCATTTTCATTGTGTCTGAATGTCGAATTAGGATTTAATGTCGGTTATGTTAAATTAAAATACTTTTTTTAATTCACGTCAAACGCGTTCCAGTTTTTCAGCTTTGCGGAGATTATGCTGTTCACGGATTCGGATGCCTAGCAATATCGGGGTGAGTAACAGGAACCTGAAGATTTTCAAACGAATTAAAAAATACAAAATGTTTTGGCACGGCGCCAAATCTTGTCGCAACCCTCCGTTGTTTGTGGGGATTTGTTTTGAAGTTAGGTCACGACATTTTTCTTTCAGAATCTTGATGCCGTCTAATGGAAGTAATGAACCAAAGGCCTTCAAACCCAAAACATTTTTTCTGGGGATGTTTAACCGATTATTGTATATGAGCCGGTGATGTATTTTCATCTGACGCTTTGCCGACGTATGGAACCCTTTGTCTCTGAACATCAAAATGCGACTCGTCGGAAAACAACATTTTGCCGGTGTTCTTTAGTCCAGTTAGCGCGTGCTCTGATCCACAGTAGCCTTTTATTTTTTTTGCACATTGCCGGTGTTAAAATCTGCTTTTCACCTGGTCGACGAGCTTTTTCACTTCAGCCGCAAGAAGTCGGCGTCTGAAAGTTGTCGCGTGTAAATCCGTTCTACTGGCTGCTAATTCTGTATTAGTCCATAGCAGAGAATTTTGGATCAAGTCTACTTTTTCTCGCTAATAACCGATCCTGTGTCAAGAGTAGTTATTCTTTTACGGCCGTATTTGCCTTTTCTTTGAGACGAAAAGGAACCGGTTTCTTTAAATTGTTTTAAAATAGCATTCACTGTCTGTAGTCTGACACCACAGTAGAATCTGTTTATCGTTGTATTATACCGGTATGTTCAGGAAGAGAAACAATCTTTGAACGTTTTCTTGGAGGTATGTCCGTTTATATTCAAGACGCGTAGAACAAAAAAAAAAAACGAAAATATGATTTTGTAATGAAAAATGAAATAAACTTTTCCAAAACACTATAACATTGACAATCGCTAAACAACCAAAGAAAAATAACCTCGCATTGCACGTAATTAAAAAACAGGTGGGATCAAGGGATGTAGCTATAACATAGAAATAAACAAATTCCCTATTTTCGGATTAATTTGCATTCTACTGTAAGTATGCCTTAATATTTAATTACGGCAAATATAATGTAATTTATTGGCGTAACTTCATTTTTAAGTAATCATTTAAGACGGTGGTGTCTGATACCACCATTTTCGTACAGTGTTATAGTTTATTTCGCATCGCTGCCTACACCGTGTCGTATGGGATCGCTCTGATTTCTTTTCGCACGGAAGCTCTAGTTCGTTAATGTTATTAAGTCTGCCGGTGACACTCTACACCTAGAGAAAATAGTCGCATACCGACCGTTTAGAGAACGTGCCGGCCGTGCGATATCTTCTCTTTTGGATATCTCGTGGTATGAAAACTCCTCCGACTACCGCCACAGGTGCTCTGGCATAGCGGGCTGTTGCTTTATCTCTGTGAAACCAAACCGGATTAAAGTCGATCCTTCGACGAACAGATTCAGGAGCAAAAAAATCTCGTAGCACCGTCGAGTCCGAATCGACTGTCAACACGCGCCCTTTTGTCTTCGAAGAAACGGGCCTGTGATTCCGACTTTGACAGTTAAAGCGTGGACTATGAAGAGTACGCATATAAAGCCGCTTAGGAGTCGTATCGAACAGGTAATGAAAATTTTGTTTGTTCATCTCGCCTGATAAATGAAAATAAATGCACTTCGTCACTCGTTAGCGGGACCGTTTTATCGGAAAATATGTTAATAAAATTTGCACAAATTGTAATCGGATCTGCTTTGTCACGCTCGCTTAGATCTTGTACCGCCGTTTTATAAAATTCAAATCTTAGTATAGAATTCTTCTGATAAACCGTGGATCGTGCTTTCTGGTCGAGCGCTGACGGCCCTTCATCATTGCCGCCTGACTGTCGATGTTTGGAGTTTTCACGGAGCTCGTAGAACCCGGTGGTTTGTTTTAAGCGATAATCCGGAAATTTGTTTGTTCCCAACTTATATCGTATTGCGGTCGGGAACGGCACAGCGAGTCGCTGTGTAATCGCAGTTAAATCACTATATCGGAGATACATTTCCACTACGAGCACAATGTACAGCGATCCACTGTTCCGTCGTTACCGATGTGACATCTGGTATGCAAGGTCTCATCCGTTTTGATTTCCGTCTACACGGCAGGGTTGCCGACATATTTGGCTTTAAAAGTCGTCAGGTTCCCGTGACTCGCTTGTCTGAATTATACGGTTCGTATTTCTTTCTGTTTTCATTATTCGCTCGATTTCTATTTAATTTTATTTAAAAGTTACGTTTATTACGTAGGTCTACTGTATTCTTAATTGTTTTTTATTTCTTCATTCTTGTCTTTTGCTTCCAAGCAACCGGCTTTGCAGCCAATTTTTATATTTCTCGTGATATTTTATCGATAACGTCAACTCCTGTTTTCATTTTTTCTCCTTTGTCTCGCTATTTTTCCGAGCCGCTCTTTTCATTCCGTTATCCTTTATCTATAATTTCAAATTCCTTTCCTGCGTGACGAAATTATATTCTGATTTTAATTAAATATTATTTCTGAGGTTTAATTTTAATTTGTTTGTCGTAATTCGGTTTCGTTTTATTTATTTATTTTTCTCTTGTAAATATGTATTTTTAATTTCCCTTAGTTTGATTTTTGTAACTGCAAGACGAAAGATATGTAGCCGTGGGGGGGGGGGGGATCGCTTCATTATGATTTTGTAGCGGGCCTAGTTTCGGTCGATAAGGAAGGGGATGGTCGAGTACGGAGTCTATTCTTCGATCAGACTTTGTCGATATCCCTCGTAATTCAGAGGGGGGTTTCCTTTTTACAAAGTACCTAATTAAACTTTTGATTTCCACTTTCTATTTTTATTATTATTATTATTTTTGTAATAAAATGTAACTAATTTGTATCGTAAAATAAATAAATATTTATACATCCCGATCCCTGAATTTAGCGGCCTTTCTTCTGATCGCCCGATTGAAGTAACGGGAACGCGTAACTAATTTGAATTATCTAGCCTAAATATCAAGGTCATTTTAATGTCGATGTGTATTGCGATTCGTGCTTACGTGCTTATTAATAGACGTGCGACACGACTGAAAATAATTAGTTAAATTCCTCGAGCGTATTAAAATATCGAATTACAGTACGTTTAAAATGTAAATATCGCTTTTGTACTTAGTAAGAGTAGTCGTTCGTTGTTTGCGTCCGGTTTACTCGGTTCTACAGTTTTTTGACGGTTTCAATTTTAACGGTCTTTGTTGAAACGCGTAGACGATAAGTAGCCGGTAAAATGGATCGAGCTTCGCGCTCGAATCTAATCGGAGGAACTTAATTTAATATCGATCGTTTTAGTATACGAATTATTTTTTAAATTACGAACGAACCGATTATATTTTTGACATCCTTATAGATTTTGCGAGTTAAATAAAAATGTTTTTAAAGATAAGTCGAGCGGACGGCGGAAAAATAAAGAATACGATTTTATTTTTGAAGTTTTCAAACGACGGTTACGGTTTACGATTTAAAAAAGTGTTGATTTCAGAATAAAAACTTTGCTATTTATTTCGGTCGAGTCTTGCTGAAGTATTAAAAAAAAGTTAAACGTATAATACTCTCCTTTGTTTACATTTTCACTGTAACCGGGTTTTTAGTTAACGCCGTTTATTTTTACTCGAGTTTTATGCGCTGCGGTAGGAGATTGGTATCTTTTTAATTAAGCGTTATTTTTACTTATAGATTTAATATTATTTTCATCGAAGAGTCACAAAGAAACCTGTTGATTTTTTCTTCTGTGTTTTCTTGTCGGAACAGTTATGAATATATTTACGATAAAATCTTGTTTCGATTTATCGAAATAAATCTATCGCGACAATAGTAAAAAAAAAGTCAAGTTCTACGTCGATATTGATTTCTAAGAAATTTTCATACTCTTCAATTTATATACGCGTAAATCGGGGTTTTTTTTGTACGTTTAAAAAAAGCCCTTCTGTTCGGCGGTTTATAATTCGGTTTCAGATATTAGTAACTGTAGTTTTCTTTTTTAATCGTATCGGTACTTCCTATGTTATCAGAATAATTTGTCGGTCGGTTTCCAGTTAACGACAGTATCTCGAAGTTTACCTTTACATCGATCTTCGACCTGTTAGTGATGAACCGGTTTACGAATCCAGGAAATCAAGGTAAATCTAAAATTATATTTAAAACGAATATCGGCCTTGTCGGTTTGCTCTTATTGGGTTTTTCGGATCGTAATCGTCCGTTTAAAAAAAAATTATACTTTTTTTTAAAAGTATTTCTGAAATTGCGATTTAAGTTTTAAAACTATTCAACCGTGTAAAATGTCGTATTCGGCTATCTATTGAGTAGGAATAATTTATAATTTTTTCTACGGTTGTGTTATAACGTTTGAATTACACGGCTGGAACCCGTATCGTAATGAGGTTCACAGGTGTTCGACCGATCGAAATGTTTGCAACCACTGACCGATCGGAAGCGGGTATTGTTTAACGTATCTGCTGCTTTTTTACTTTGATTTTAATCCGATTTATTAGAGGTTAATTTAAAAGTAAACAGACAGGTAACTATTGAGTTTCTATACTACACTGTTTATTATTTTGTCGATTACGTCGGATTCTGAGGAAGAAATGCTTTTGACACCGATCGATATTAAAGAAAAGGTAGAGCTTAAGACTAATAACCTATCGCCGCAGCGATATATTCTTTAATGTAACGTCGATTTAAATAGATAATCTCTATATTTTCTCAGCCGTAGAAAAATGCGATATGCGACTCTGCGGTAATGGCCGTTAATGAACTCTTGCGAACTTTACTACGACACTCGCCGAGGCTCGCATCGTAACTTGGCACTCTTGCATTAACGGTATCGTAGACTCGTCGCATAACTACTATTATTCTCCGTCGAAAGAATCTACTAAATACAAATGCGATCTGTCAAAATATTCAGAGCGATGTAGTATTTCCGGCTCGATATATTTTTACGTTAACGGTATTCATGTTATATTTGTAAAGCGAGGCAAAAGGAACCGGCCGATCGCAGTCGCGATCCTTCGGTTTACGACCGATCTAATCGATCGGCCGAAATAACGGTAGGTAACCTAAGAAGACGGTCGTATCTCCTGTTTGATTTTTCTTTCGTTATTTATCACCAAAAAAATCAAAAGAAGTGGAACCGTTTGGAACGCATTAAAAAATAAACTTGTTATTTTTGTTTTTGTTGACTTGTAATCGGTCATAACCCGGTCGAAATGTAAATATTTGCGTTTCTTAATGCGTTTGCTGAACGCCATAAGTACGCCGAACAGTCTGCCGGAAAATACAGTATTAAAAGTGGAAAATCCAGACTACTAATAATAGTTTTAGCGAAGCGTGTATCTTAGTTTGTTGTCGGTAAGTTAAGTTCACGCTTGGTTGTCGCGATCCTAATGACGGGCTTCCGCCTAAGATTAAGACTCCTCGCACACAATTATGGATTTATTTCGGCAAAATGATGTCGGTAAACTCATCGCCTACTTCCCGCTTCCTGGGACCGTGTGAAGTCGATACTTGGCCTCCGGGAATTACCGTTCAGGTATTCAGAGGTCGATATACGAGCGTAAATGAATGAAAAGTAACTGCCGTTACTAGGACTTGAACGCTGGAACTCTCGACTTCCAAATCGTCTGATTTGGGAAGACGCGTTCACCATTAGACCGATCCGGCGGGTCGTGAAGTCGACAATACCTAAACTAAAAATAATATTTTAAGCTCCACACAAATCTGTTAGCCTACCCGGTTTGGTATCAGATTTTCCTCCGCACCCAGAGGTAAAACAGCGGTTGAATAAATAAAAAGCAAGATACCGTAATTTTTTTGTACAATCTCCCTGCGTTCCTTAAAATTTGCAATAATAAATTTAAAGTATTATTTTCATACGGAAAGTGTTATATACGAAAACTCAGTCGCCGTTAAAATGTTTTTGTTATGTTTGGCGCTCAGAACGTAAATTTGATTCACGTCTTCCTGTGATGCATTCGTAGAAGAATAGTTTTTTATTTTTAATTCGATTTTTTTTTTAGTGTACGCTTACATAAATCTACGGTGATCGCCCTAATTACTACCTCTGATAGATCGGATGTTCACCGTTATACTTAGATTTTCTTGAGACAGAAAAGGGCGATGCCTAATCACCGGGTGGAAAAGGTTTCTTTGACTTTGCGGTATTTATAAATTACGGTGTCGGCAAATTTAATGTTTTAAAATTATTCGGAGTTCAGTCTGCTATTATATACAAACAAAATTAATTCGCTTGTTTAATTTGAAGTCGTTTTTTATTATCCTGTTACTTTGATAACTAAAGTAAATATCTCTATTCGAACCGTTTTTGAACGTTAATTACTACGAACTTAAACTGATTTAAACAATCAGAAATGTGTTCGCATTTTTATAAAAAAATAAAATAAAATAACATTTTATTGTTTGCGGAATTCTAGGGCTTGTAACTTAAAAAAAAACAAGTTTATTGAAATATGGACTTTAGTTTTTATTACCGTCCCAGAAAATGGTATTTCTCCTTTGCTAACGATCTTTATCGCTGTAAAAAAAATGACTAGTTTAGATAAAACGGTTCAGTTTTGTAACGATTGAACAATTACGGTTTATAAATATGGCGGGTGGTAGATAGAACGATACGAAAAAAATACAACTGACACCTCATTTATAGTAGTATTTGGACGGCGATTCGTTGTTTTGGCGACCTTAAAATTTGTATACGGTGTTTATATAATGACATCGCGTTTGCTAACGTGATTATGTTGTTGCGAGAAATAAGTGCAACCGAGTTTAGTAATTACCCGAGATATATTATTCGACGTATTTCTTAATTTTTTTCTTAAATTACATTTTAAATTAATGGATTATGTAATTATTTATCGGTTTTTTAAATTAAATTCGTACGGTTTCGAAATACTCTACGTACTGTAGTAGACCTTGCCGCTTCGCAACATCGTTTCTGTGTTTATAACAAGTGTCGACGCTTCATTCTAATTATAATAATTTTACAAAGTTTGATTCTACTTTTGCGTTGTTGCAACTTAGCGTACTCTCCTCTACGATAAAATGTACTATTAGGGATAAATATGCTTGTCCATATTTTTATTAATATGCAGAAGCCTCTTTTAATTTGATTTTATTACCGTTGCAATGCAGCCATCGTGTTTTATTGATTTTATTCTGTATCAAAATAGACGTCAGGGTTATACAAAAATGTTACGATTCGCTTTATTTTGATGCATTTAATTCCTTTTTTACGTACATTTAATTTAGTTTTTTAAATTATTATGAAAAAAACGTTTCGGTACGCTATCTGAGGACACAGATATAACATTTTTTTTATTAAACCGTACCATCGCCGAAATAAATTTAAGGAGAGTAATTGTAAAAGAGCATAATTTTAATAAACTTCAATTATTTTTTTTTTTTATGAAATATCTTATATATTAAATATCTTAATATATTTTTTCCACCGCATAAGTTTCCAGCTTACGCGATGAAGAAAAATGGATTAAAAGTTTTTTGTCGTGTAAAAAATGCCTTGGTCGATAAAAATTATATATATTAAATAAAAGAATGGCTAAAGATTTTAAAATAAGTATTATAAAAAAATTTATGTTTTTTTTTTTTTTTGTAAAATGACGTCGGCTGACATTCGGATGTCTGCTTAAATCGTTAAATATGTTCTGTTAAATTCACTCTGCGGTGCGTGGTAATGTTTGCTGCATGTGCTCACATTTTCATTTTAGCTGCTATTGGCGCAGATCGGACCGATGGTGGTGTGACGGGCGACTCTTCCACTGTTGTCAATTAATTTACAGATTATTTTATTTAATTTCTAAGCGTCGATTGTTTTTATTTATATATTATATTTGTATTTTTTATTTACTTATTATTTATTTATTTTATTTTATTGATAGTTAGAATTTTTAGTTAATATTTAGCAGTAAAAAAAAGGATCTTTATTTTGCTGAAGAGAGTCGCTGGCGCGCATCCGGCTTGCGCATGACCCGCTCTGCGCCAATAACAGCGGTTGGACTTGCAACTAAACAACCTCAAACGAACACGCACGACTAAACGAAGAAGACGTCCCCGAGCTGTTTCCCTGTTACAAATATGATGAGCGTTTTGTTTCTATTAAAGTTTCAATTAAATTCTATATCTATTCGCTCCATAAGCCTATTTTAAATATAAAAACACCAAAATGTTACGAAAAATATTTTCTACGCGCTAATTTTCTGAAAATATTTCTGTAAAATATTTAATATTTTCACATACATGAGGATACGAACGCGTGCAGGATCCAGGAGGCAGAGTCCCTTGGCCAGACGGTCGGGCGAGCGAAGCGATCCCTTACCGTGTAGTTTTTATTATGAAGAAAGAAGCACGGTCGGTTGGTATGTTTGCTATATGTGCTGGCATTTTTATTTTGAATGAAGCGCTTCACGTGTTAAAAAACAACTCAAGAAACTGCTAAATTTTACAGGCTAGAAGCAGTCCCTTGTCAATTAATTTACAGGTTATTTAATTTAATTTTTAAGCGTAGTGTAACTTTTCATTTATTTTTACTTTATCATTAGTATTATTTAAACGTAATCGATTGATATAGATTTAAATTAACTTTGTTGTTTTTATTATTATATTTAATTTAATTTAGCGGTATAATCCTTTAAATACTATTTATTAGATTAATTTTATTAATATTTTATATTAGTATTTGTATTTATTATTTATTAATTTTGCGTATGTAGTTTATAATAATTTATTATCGTATTTATATTGTACGCGTTACAATTTATTAGGTAATTGTTTATTTATAATTTATTAAATTTAAATCAAAGATTAACAATTCTTATTAATATTTACATTAGTTATTTATATAATTACTATTCAAACAAAAAACGCGTTTTTTCTAGTGATTTCTAATACGACCTTTAGGTAGTGAAGTTCTTTGATGTGTAAAACGTATTGAAAGAAAAATTAATCGGAAATGATACTTAAAATTACTAATCGATTTAAAACTTTTATGTCGGGTTTTAAAGAGAAAGTCGTTGATGTATTTATCGCTTAATTTTATATTTACAGTTAAAAATGTTAGTACATTTATGAATTGCGTAGTGAATTCCATTTTAGAATGCAACTCGTACTTTTGTCACCTAGATGGCACTGCTACAGTAGAAATTAGAAATCGCATTGAATCGGTGGTTTTTTTTTCTGTTAGGTTATGTTTATTTTTTATTTTTAATGAGCAAAATTATACATCGAGTAAAATCTTGTGAAGCCGGTTTTTTTATACTTGATGCAGTTAGAATTAAAGTAACAAATTAACTGGCAGACGCAGTTCATTTTTATTCGTATATCTATATATAGAATGTGGTTTTGCGCGCGTGTGTGTGTGCACGTTTCTAATATATATAGAACGTTGAGTCATGGAGATCTTGTGTAGTAGACACGACATTTTTTTTTGTTACTTTTTGGTTAAAAAAATGATTTTTTTTGCAGTTTATACTACTGCCTGGCCTTATTATTCTGTTTTGGTCGTTGTCACACGCTGCGTTTTAAATTTTATTATTATACAGTTCTAGATTTCTTTGTAATAGTTATTTTTATTCATTGTGGGATTATATTACGGGTATTTTATTATTTATTTAAAATTGAAACGTCCAAAAGGCGCATTTGTTTTTATGTAAATTGTTGAAACGGTTTCGTTATTTTGATTTTTTCTTTTATAAAATTAAGTGTTGTAAGAAAATCGAATGAAAGAATTCGGCCCCGTTTTTCACCTTTATTTTTCTCAAATTAGAATATCTATTGCAGGTTATTTCGTATTTCTCTACCGCCAGTACGGTTACGTATTTATTATTAAAAAAATACCTCTAATCGATACGGCTAACGTTATTTATAATATTTTTATTCTAACAAGTCTCAATTTAGTCGTTCGGTTTCGTTCATATATATAGTAAGACTAATTGATGTACTGTAACCGACCTAACCTTTAATAAAGAAAGTAAGTAACGGTTGAACGACGAATTGGCTGCCGCTTTCTTTCGTTGTGACGCGCCGAGCCGCCCTAACGACGCCATGCGGGTATATAAGACTTTTTTGCCTCCGGGACCATATTTTGGTATTACTTTAGAGGACGAGATGAAAGGCAATTCTTTAGCGTGTGAAAATGCCGTACCTGACCGGGATTTTCGGATGAAGGTCGACATGCTACCGTTCGCGTCACAAAGGCCAGCATGTTGAACCTACTTATTTTTTTTTATGACGCATCCGGGAATTCCTTACACGAGTTAAGTCGGCTTTGCGTATTTTAAAAATTATTTCTAATTAGTCATATATCTATAAATATTTACGATAGTATTTTTATCGTATGAATATTTTGTAACCGTTATTTCGATTTTAGTTTCGCCTCGATTATTTAATTTTTAATTAATTTCACATCTCTGTGGATTTTGACTTTCACCCTGCGGTCGCGGATTCTAATTCGGTTAGGCGTAGCATTTTATACGCTCGCCACAGATGTTTCTAGGTTTTACCCAGATTTATCGCCAAATTTAAAAAAAAAAATTAAATACAATACGAAATCGTATCGCGCTCTTTTTTTTTAGGCCGTTAACGGTAACCGAGGCCGTTCGATCTTAAATAATAGGTGTATCCCAAAAGAACCGCAGTTTATTTAAAGATCGAACGACCTCGGTTACCGTTAACGGCCTAAAAAAAAAATCGCGATACGATTTCGTATTGTAATTTAAAAAAAAACTTTTTGGCGATAAATCTGGGTAAACCGGTTTTTTTAAAGTTTGCTTCTTATTTTTGCTATTTAGTTCTTTAGTTGACGTATTTGATGTCTGATTATATTCTTGTATATTCAGGAAATTGAACGATGTTTTCCTTCCGTTACGTTTTTCCCTTATGTTATTTTTAAATTGAATCTGTACGGGTTAAGGATTTCTTATAACTTACTTTTAGTTGCTGTTAAAACGAACAATGTCCATCGGCGAATCTTAATATTTTTATCTGCTCTCTTTCTTGGCATTGTTATTCGTTTAATTGTCATCGTTCTAAGATACTAAATGAGTATAAAGAAAGAAAATTCTTTATTTATTAGAGGAGACTCGTTCATCAGGGTGTTTCGTTTCGCGATTAAAAAAATAAAATTTTCTTTTTCAAACGTATCAAATATTGTACGAATAATTAAAAAATTAATTATCGTAAATCGGATTTCACTAGTATTTAGTCTCGTCCGCTGTATTACTTTCACGTAGTGTATACTTGTTTTTATAGCGTTGAAAAAATACGTTTTGTCGGTTTCAATTAATTATCTTTGGAGTGCTAACGCCACAAAATATATATGAAGTAAGGTTAGGTTAAACCTGTTTTCAGTTTTTTATTTATTTATATGTATTCTTTTCTGTTTATGCAATATAATACGCGCATCCCTCGTGAAGAAACTATTTTTGCGGTATCGTTTTACAAGTGTATATGCTTATACGGTTTCGACTTTGCAGATTTTTTTTTAAAGGAGTTATTCGAGGTCCTATGATTAAAACCGGTCTTAGTTGAAAGTAGGTATTACTTTGCCGTTTGTCGGTATACAAGGTGTGAGAAAAGTAATAAGACTGACTTTTTACTTATCGAACTTTTTATTTTTTTCAAACACCAGTATTATCCCCTTCAAAGTAGTTCCCTTGGGCAGCTAAACACCAGCGGAGTCGTTGTTCCCACCCCTGATAGCAGCGTTGGAAGGCTTCAACCGGTAGGTCTTTTAACCGGTCGGTCACAGTCTTTTGAACGTTCTCCAGAGTTCCAAAATGACGTCCTTTTAAGACGTCAAAAAAATGTAATAGATCGGTGTTACTTGTAAGAAGAAATTAATATACGTAATAAGATTTTTAACCCGTCGTAAATTTTGATATTATTTTATTATTCACCTTTCACGTATTAATGTATTATCCTAATTGTTGCGTTTCTTTTACCGTTCCAATTTTAATCCTATTATTATCTTATTTTTAACCTTATTTTGCTAATATTTTTACATCTGAGAAGAAGCCTCTTGTTATTTTTTTAACCCGGGCGCCAACACCTAAGCGTTTTTCGCAAAAAAAAACAAAAAGAAATCTCCTATCGGTTGTGATTTTAACTTTATTCTTCATTTAATATATAAAATACGCATTACGATATGTATAATGACGTTACGTAAAATATTTTTCTCTGAGATTTCCGTCCGGTGCATTGTAAGTTTTTTTTTAATACGAATAAGAAAAACGACTGTGTTTATTATTTAACCGCATTTAAATGACGGGCGGAAAAGATTTGTCTACTCTGAAATTATATGTTGTTTTTAATCCCGTATTTGCTCTACGTAGTAGTTACATTGTCTTGTAGTACCGCCGCGGTAAATCTTTCTTACTTACTTTTGATGATGCGTTCTATTCACGGGTCTACGCCTTAATATCATCGGGTCGACGAAACCGAGTGTCGAAAGCGCGTAAAATCTAATTGCTTTTTTTAATACCCTTTATGAAGTTCCCGTCGTAATTCGCATTTGACTCGGCTGAAATTAAAACCTCTTAAACCGTCGAAACGTTTCGGTTTTTTCATTTTATTATCTTTTTAGTCGATCGCGTTTTAATTTTGGTGCAGCACATTAACGCTCACGATTACGCCGAATATACATTTTCCGTATTTATCTTAATTTAAATGCGATGTGGCATTTTGACGTAATTTTTGCGTCTTAGTGACCTCTTGTTTTGTCGGACCTTTTAAACTTTCGTACGCTTACAGTCAGAAATCTAAGAGAAAACGACGTGTAGATATAAAAATTGCTTTCGGGTATTTCATATTCTTATCGCGTGAATGCGGGGAACCTTTTGGATTTGCGGGATGACAACAAGGAAAAACAAATGAAAAAAAAACAAAAATATAGGAAAAGTACCAAAAAAAAATTTTTTAACCTTTTTTGTTTTTTAAATAATTGATGTTTGTTTATTTTTTGAGTTTATTTCTTATTCTTTTATAATTCATAAGTTATCTTCTGAAATTTGTTGTTTGAGAACATTAATTTGTATCGGTTGTTTTTATTTCTGTTTATTTTTATTCTAATTTTTTGTCTTAAGTTTTGTATTTTTAGTTTCCATTTTTTATTGTTTTTTTTTTTTTTTGTTAATTTTGGATTTTATTGTTGTCGATTTCTTTTATTTTATTTTTTCAATGTAAATTAATTCCTATGTTTTTATTAGTTTTTTCTTTGAACGTTATCCGACTTGAGTTCAAAGTCGCTTCTGAAAATGACGTAGCCGTTCTCAAGAATAACTTGAGAACTCGCGATACGCTGTTACGAGAATGCTATCTGTGCGTTTCGGTTCACCGTTCCTTTTTTAAGAGCCAAAAGTACTAATAAACATCGGCACGACAAAGGGGGGCCATCCTGTTACACTAAGGGGCCGTAATTACACTACAGCTGTGTTAATAACATCGGTACTTTCAGAATAAGCCGCTCGTGTGCTTTACATGCATTTCGGCGATAAGAAAGTGTGAGACGGTGTAAAGCGACATACTATACCGCTTTCTGTTCTGAAAAGATGTTTTGAATACGCAGCTTCATTTTTAGTCCGTTAATTCACTTACTCGTATTTACGTGTAGATAATTGTATTTTCCTCGGTTATTGTTTACGGAGTAATTTTTGTTAAGATAAATATTAATACTCGTACATCCCGTCTCTTACAATCTGATGGATCAGCCAAAACTACTGGAATGTTTCAAAGAGTAGCGTCCTTGAATTTGATGGGTGTGAAGTAGAATTAAAACACCGGGTGTATTTTGTTGACGCGCGCGCGTTCACACACACACACACACACACGCACAACATAATTAATTTTTATTAGTCCATTGAATGGTTTAATGCTGTTCTTCATTTCTTTCTTTTAACCTTAAAAATATAATACCTCACATCCGTTGTTTTTGCTTTTGCATGTCTCTTCTTCACCGAGTTAACTAAATCCGTTAATCTTAATACTAGGTCCTCCGACCTAGTTCCGCTCTTTACCAGATTCTTTCACGGTTTTCTACTTTCTTGTTCTCTTCTTCGCGTTTTAATTTTATTGTCTTACCTAATTTTTTACCGTCCTCCTGTTGCGCCGCATTTCAGAAACCTGTATTCTTTTTCTTTTGAATTTCCTATTCTGCTACGCGTTGTATATTTTCGACGATTTTTAAAAAAAAAATTTCTTTTTATATTAGATACTCGCAAAATTCCTTTTCTACGCGAAAGTTCTCCTCGCTTGCGCCGTTCTGTTTTTGATATCCGTGTTATTTAATCCTTCAACCTTTGCGATTTTAATACTAAACTGCAGGATCGTAAATTACCGTTTTACGTTTCATTACACCCCTTTCTGTTAACATTTAATTATCTTCTGGTTTTATTCGTATTTATTTTCAAACGGAAGTCGTTCATTCTTAGCAATAAATCCGTGTTAATCGAAGTATTTCTTCTTATTCGTCTTCGGTTTTTGATTAAGAAATATGTCATCGGCGAATCCTAACTTCTTTATTTTTGCGCCTCGGATAATATATCCGGTATTAAACGTTTATATACAGATTTAAAAGCGACGGAGACAGATTAAATTCTCGTCTCGTTCTGTTCTGGATCAGAGCTTGCCTTTCTTCACGCGCTATGATTTTGTAATTACATTTTTTGATCGAAATCTGTTATTAATTTCACGAAGCGGCGATTTTGAAAAATCGATCGTTTATTAAAGAACCGAATTTTATCAAGCGGTCGAGGTATATACGACAAAAGCGTGTTGTTATTCGTTAAAAAATAATCAACGCTCGATAAAATAAGGAATATTATTTATTTTATCGCTTAGTCGGATTCATCGATTCGATTAAAATGCGCCGGTGGTATTCATAATAAAATCTTTAACAAAGCCGTACGTTTGATACCTTGAAACCGTTTTCTGATAAGTTTCTTACATTTCATCTCTATATTTTTTTTAGTAATTCTGGCCGCCGAAGAGAAAACGCTTTGAGCGCTTGTTTATTGCCTTCCACTTTCTTTATATTTAACTCGTTATTCTCCTTTACGTTCACGTTCTATTAATATATATATATTTAAATTCGATGAAAACAGTTCAGTACTATACTACTGTATATACTTGAAATAATGATGTTTTTGTATTTTGTTGATTTTTCCGTTCGATGTAGATCGGTATTGCCGTACGTACTCTGTTGTAAACAAGGTTATATGGCTTCTTAAGTTTTTATTTTATTCTCGATTTAGATATCGCTGATAGATAGGTTTCTTACTGTGCCGATTTGTGCGTGTATTTTAGATGCCTCGTTCTGGAAGTGAAAGTTTTTATTTTACTTTTAATATTACAAGTACTAGTTGGTGGCGGCGGTATTGTTTACTTTTATGAAAGTCTCGTGTAAATAATAATCGATAGTAATGCGATAGTCGTAGTTTTCATCTCGTATTTACGTATTTTTTAATTAATCGATTATCAAACGTCGAGCGGTTTTGCGTTTTGCGTACTTCTGTAACGCGTCTAGATAACAAGCGCTAATTTGTTCGACGGAGATGAACGGTCCGATCGATTCGTAAGTGGTCGACGCACACTAAACGTTAATTTTCGGGCTGTCACTTCGTGGTTGTCCAATAGTAAAAGAGTTTTCGCTTCCCTAAATCCGATAGTTATGACCGTTAACGTGACCGGAAACGCGGAAGGTTGCTTCGTCAGAAAAGATCGCGTTTTCTAAAAACGCATTATTTTCGTTCGCTTTATCGAGAATCCCCGCGGCAAAATTGTAACGGCGTGGTCTATCATCTTCGATCGCATGCGGCGACTGAATTTTGAAACGTTAAGTTTTAGGCGCTCGTGTAGAACCGTTACGATTGTCGATCGCGGCTTCCCCGGATGTAAACTCGCACGACGATTCGATTTAGCAAAACTTTCTCTTACTCGATAGTAGGTTCTGCCTGCGACTTTTTTCTTTACTCTACTACCCGTATTTTTAATTTACCGATACCGTCGTTTAATCTTTGTTAGGATTATCACGGCACAGTAATAACAGATCCGCTTTCACGAAATCGTAGTGTGCACATCGCGTCGGCGTTGATACCTACACTAATGTTGGAAAACGTCGACGCGCGCTACATATTAACCCCTAAAACGCGATGAATAATTTTACGTTCATCTACATAGTAGTATTCCTGTAGCAAACAGGTGAATGTTTCGCTTGTCCTTCGGTTTGTTTGTTATTATTTTTTTATATTTATTTTTTCGTCCTGTTTTTATCTTTATATTTCTTTTCCTGATCGTAATTTTTTATACTTATTCGTAACGTTTAATAAAATTAAATCGGGAAACATTATATACAAAACAATTTATGAAAATTCACCTAAAACAATCACCATCACGAAACACTGAGGCGATAAGCAAATAAATAAATTGAAATTGACGAGTAAAGAGTACTTACTGAAAATTATAAAAGGTTTATTTTTAACATCATTTGTAGAATAAGAGTAAGAAATAGAAACGGCGGTTGTCGTTTTAGGTAGTCGCTGAAACCTGAGTTGGAGGTTTTATTACTTTGTTGATAAAAGTAAGTTAAATATGAAAAATGTATTAGTTTTTATCGTCGTGAGTTTTAATTAAATATATTATGTCGTCTAATGAAATGTCTCTTAATAATTTCGTTTATATTTGATAATTTTTGTTCGGCCTCTTCTTTACAACGTAATACATCATCGGCATCTTCCTCTAAAAATAATTCGGCTTGCGAAGAGCGTTAAAAAATTGGAACAGAAAAAATTTTAATTTTTACGACGGATAGCGCACTGGGATACAAATCGGTTTAATTGTTGTGTATCTAAATTTTGCCGCTAGATTTTTATTTATTCTAGTTCAGGAATTCGGTTAAAATATAAATAGAGAATAAAATTATAAAAGTCTGGACGTTATTGAAAAGAGATTTCTCCCGATGGAAAATATAAATCTAAGAATTATAAAGATGTTTTTAAATATTTAATTTATTTACGGAGTGTAAAGTTTTATCGCAGCAAAAAACGAAAAGAATGAAGCCTTTATCATAGTGTGGTGTGTGGAGGAAGATGTCGAAAATAAGAAATAGATGGAATTATAAGATATTATTAATCAAAATTAGGAAAAAGAAGTAATTGTAAGTCGCATAGGAGCGGGAGAAGTTTTCGGCAGAATCGTTATGTAGAATCAGATTGCGGAAGGAAGAGATGAACAATCGCCTGGTTCTGTAGTCTTATATTGTGTTATCGAGGTTCAGTTACCGGATAATAAACCCACCGGGTTGATCTAGCGGTTAACGCGTCTTCCCAAATCAGCTGATTTGGAAGTCGAGAGTTACAGCGTTCAAGTCCTAGTAAAGTCAGCTATTTTTACACGGATTTGAATACTAGATCGTGGATACCGGTGTTCTTTGGCGGTCGGGCTTCAATTAACCGCACATCTCAGGTACGGTCGAACCGAGAATGTACAAGACTACACTTATACATATCATCCTCATTCATCCTCTGAAGTATTATCTAAACGGTAGTTACCGGAGGCTAAACAGAAAAAAGAAAGAAAGAAAGAAAGTTACCGGATAATAAAGCGTCGGTTGTGCAGAGGGTAAAGATTAGAGAGAAACATGAGGTTTGGAATTTGTAAAACGGGTAACTAAGGACATCGAATGTAGTAATCTGTTAAGATTAAAACAAAGAAAGGAAAGAACACCGTGAAACCGGTCGATTAATACTCTGTTTTATTTTATGGTTAAGATTTAACGTTAATTTACTAATTGAATTTATATGTCGTATGATAAAATTGTTTGTTTGGGTTATAAATAATTTTAAAGTATTAAATTTTGATAAATCTGTTGTTAAATATAAAAATTTTACGATTCATTCGACTTGATTGTCTATTATATGGAAGTTTCTTGTCGCTTATGTTTGCATAGTTTATTTACATTTTTTCAAAACATGTTGTTCGTTATCGCTTTCAGTGAGTGATATAAGGTACGGTTTTTGTATACGATGTTAGTTGAACGTCTTAACGAGTGATTTATGTTGTTTAATGTATTTTCTTTGTACGTTCATTTTGTTTCGTTAAATTCTCGCTCTCATTTTAAATACTTTTTTTTCGGGTCTACTCATTTAACCGGTTTGATGCACTTTCTATTCTGTTTTTGCCGTTAAATCTTTGTTGTCTGTCCCATACGCTCCTGTTCTACATAAAGAGTGTGTCAAGAATTTCCTCTGGAAAATCCATAACCTATTCTACTCGTGAAAATAATGGATTAAGATCGTAAACGCGTGTCCTAAAATGCTTCGTTTGCGAGTTCCGGTGAAATGAGGTCGTACTGAAATCTTTTGGACATTAATTAAGAGACATAATTAGTGATTTCTTACGGGTTTTGATCTAAAAATCTAATAAAATAGGTTCCACAACTTAATCTTCAGCAGCTTTTGAAAAACCACGATGAAAACCAATAAATTGGAGTGAAAAAACCCTTTTGTGTTTGAAGTGCGATAACTTTGTTAAATAGGTAAAAACACGTAAGACGTTTAAACTTGTAGGAGATTTCATTCTTAACAAAACGGTGTAAGATAAATTGGATAAAAGAAAGAAAATTTAGACAAATTCGATTCTTATTTAGAAACACTACACTAGACCGGTGCATTATACCTAGCAATACGAGGTTTGTAAGTAAAGTAATGAGACAGCCAAAGCGGCAACACTAAAGTTATATGAACAGCTGATTTATATTATTGTTTCCACATGAGACGTAAACAAACTTTTCGTGAAACCAGTTTTTGTTGTGCGTTACGAAAATGAGTGATACTAATTTATGACCGACGTTGTGCAATCAAGTTTTGTGTTAAACTCTGAGAATGCAACTGAAACTTTTTCAAAAATTGAAAAGAGAGTATGGATGGAGATGACGCTCAGTCGCGAGCCAAAGTTGTTAGGTGGTTAAAACCACTTAAAACCTGGCCGGGAATCAGTTGCGGACAATACACGCTCTGGAAAACCGTTAACGTCAAAAAGTGATGACAATTTTGAGCGAATCGGAGAGTTGATACGGTACGACCGGTAATTAACTGTCAGAAGGATTGCAGAACAATTGAATATGGACCGTACCACAGTTTTAATTTTAATTTATTTAGCCGCAAATCCATAATTTTCATTTTCTAAGCGCGATGATAACGCGCTTAGAAACGTGCTCTTGTTATAAAGTATAATATATTCGTATTCAAAATGCTTATTTTTACTTTTAAAAGCGATAGTAGTGGACGAAGTGAAATTGGAATTCGACAAAGTTAGCGCGTACCGATCGGAGAAAACCTTTGCAATAAGTAAATTTTGTAGTCTGAATTTTGTTAATCGGTTTAAGGAAAAGAGACGCGGGGAGGGGCCGTACCGTAATATACGGGTTACGTTAGTAAACGGATTTGCAGGAAAAATTAAATTATTAACTACGAAAAGGATATTTAAGCTAAGTAAAAATCAGGTTAACGCGGATGAAGAAGATTAAACAGAATGCGACGAAGCAAAAGTAGAAATTAATGTGCTATTTACAGAGATAAAAAATATTTTACATCGTAATATGTTCTGTGGTACCACGATCTTATCGATTCTTTCTTCAAAAAAAATTGGGATGTAACATTTTTCAGTTTCAAAACGATCTTTTGGATCGATTTTTAAAACGATAAATCGAATTTTTTTCTAAATCAGAAAGATTATTTTTCTTTTAATGCGCACAATTATAGTTTTCAAGAACAACTTGTTTTTTAAAAGTTCGATGAACTTATGATTTTTTCGATGTTATGGCGGAAAAAATTGTGTTTAAATGCCGCATTAACCTCGCTTATTTTTCTATATTCTTTAGAATTTCAGTTAGTTTAATTTAGAAAGCGGTCTTGATTTTTGCACGATATATTTTGAAACGATTTCAACATTTTTTGGAACAGAGTGACGTTTATTTGTTTTATTTAGATTTCTGAGGGTAGGTTTTAATATAATATTGGCCATTTACGATAAACGCAATATCGGTTGTAATAATACGGAATATTTTTGCACGAAACTACGTATTTTATAGATATCGTTGGTTGCCGTGGTACGTAATAAATTCATAGTTTTGATCGACAACGCGATGGAAAAGGCTTTGGTCGGTTTGCTTGGCATTTCTCCCGCCACCGCAGGGCGTGAGAAATAATCAATAATTAATTTATCTCGTCAAAGACCGCTGAATGCCAGCAAGTACCTGTTCACCATTAAAGCTCTTGGAGCCGTAATCTGCCGGTAGCCCCAGTCATATCTCTCGGTCTGCTTCCTACAGCAGCGCGGTAGGAGTCTTTTTCCTTAGGTAAACGACTGATGTCGATCGAACAAAGCAACCGCATCAAGAAATTCCCACACGGTCCGACAATGCGGCTGTCACCACATTGACTCGCCTCTTGTGAGCGGCCAATTTTCCCCTTGACCTCTAAGTTTCAGGGTGGCCTGAGTTCTGGCCCTCCCCAAGAGCTGGGCGATCGAACATCATGTGTTCGTTCGATTGGACCTCCCCGCAGACGCACAGCTCATCAGCTGCCAGGTGGGAAAGGCTTGGAAGAAACAAACAGTTTGCCGACGATCATGGCTTTTTGTTAGCGAATACGATCATCTAATCGTGTAACAGTGAAACAACTGCGCGTGCGGTTATAATTCCTGTATTGTATTTATCGATTGTTTGAAAGGACCGCACACTTTGCTAACAGTCACAGAACTTTCTGTCCGTTTTAATTGAAATTACTCGTTCCATTACCACCTTTTTTTCCATCTATCCTATTTCGGGTTGACATTGCGAATTTATTTATGTACCGCAGTAATGTCGATAAACATACAATTAAGCGCAAACAAAATTTCCTACTTTTATTAGGAGCTTCAATTTTTTTAGCGTGTGAAAATGCAATGTCTGACCGGGATTCGAACCCGGGACCTCCGGATGAAAGGCTGAGACGCTTCCAGTCGCGCCACGGAGGCCGGCGAACGTTAAAGTTGTACTACTATAAAAACAGGAAATAAGCCTGGCGCTATGAGTAATTTACTGTAGTTATTCCTTAACGTTTTTTTTATAAAATGAATTGAAATTTTCAAGAGGTATAGCGGGCATTATTGCTGCGCACATAGGCCGATGGCTATTTGCCATCGGCCGCGCTATTAACTATCCTGAAAAACTCGACAATGTACTGCACAGTATGTAAGTACACATAGGAGCTATACAAGAGACTACGTGTTCATAGTATTAAAAAGAACAGAATTCTTAGCATCATAGCTTAACTCGCGTGATTATTTTAACGGTCGCATAAGGCAGTTTTATTGCAACAGTTATTGGAAAATAGCTGTGCTAATCGATTACCTAATGTATGTAATAGAGAGCCCGCTGTGCACTCAGTAGACTTAAATTCCTTATGAAGATTCTTTACCCGAATGTTATTTCGTAAATAAATTACGGGGGTTCGTTTTTACGATCGCAAAAACAAATATTTGTCGGAAGTATTTAAATCGTGATAAAGTAGGAAATCGTAGGGATCGAGGTGAAATTTAAAATTATTTAGGTTTGAATTAACAACACGTAAATATTTCTAATGAAATGATTATTTTGCCGTTAACGATTAAACGTGTTTTTCATTTGAGCGGATCGATTGTGCGTTGCGGTTTACAAGAGAGGTCGGAGATAGTTTTCGATTCGCATATGTTATTCAAAAGTCATTTAATACCAGGATCGAATAGTAAGAGCCGTATAATGAGTAACTAGGGAGTGTGTTGATGCGGAGGTAGGTAGATATTCTTGAAAGAAAGAGACGAAGATATTTTGAATTTGTAGGACTAGTGCAGCTCGGCTTGTACACAAGTCCGTGTACTTGTGTCGGCTGACCTAGTTATCGTCGTACCTGAATCATAATAGCCTATCTTAGCATCTGCTTATGTTTAACTTAGCGGCTGTATATTTAAAAGAAGTCATTTTCTTTTTTAAAGCTTAATTTTTTATTATTATCATTATTTGAAACATTAAGTACTTTTATGTTTATGAAGGTCCATTTTATATTTTAAATATCGAATGCCACGAGGGAGGAGAAACTTGGTTTGAAAAAAAAGAAGAATGAAACAAAAATATTAAAATAGATGACGCACGGAAAGTAGAAAATTTCCTTATTTATGCAGAAAAATGACAAAGTACGACAAGTAAAATAACGAAGAATTCCGAAACGGTTTTAACTACAAACAGAGCTTTCGTTAGACAACGAAGTCTGTTTTTATAAAATATTAATTTTGGTATTAAAAAGAACCTTTAAAATCGTTCATAAAGTTGTGCGCGCTTTTCGGTATGAAGGAGCACGACTAAAATTACTGTACTTTAAATTTTGATTTTTTAAATCTTTGTCAAATTAAAAATAAACAACTAACCGACAAATTAGTAACCCTCGATTCGGCTTCGCCTTTAAAAATGTAGAACTAAGAAAGTTATTTTAAAATAAGTGTCGTAACTGTTGACGGTTGTTATTAAGTGCCGAATCAAATCGTAGCCTAAAATGACACGGCCGTCCTTAAGAATAACAACATCGCATGCCTAGTTTACAGTGAACTGTTAAGCGGTTCTCCGTCGCCTTTTCCACTCAAACGAAAACGGTAACATATATATATATATATATTCTACATATATATGTATATATATTTCTACAACGATGTATTTTTTACATATCGGTATATAGAACCTGTCGAAATGCAGGTCGATAGCGCGCCCTACAAGTGATACCTTTTTTGTTCACCGGAGAACATCATCATTATTGTCAGAAGTAACTCGTCGTAACCGTGAATCATTTTGCGAGTTAGATGTTCGATTTTTTACGTTTGTAACGGTCGTAACGGTCATAACTTATTGGTATGTCTGGTCTTTCTTCCGTCGCCGCCCCATTCGATCGCTCTAAAGCATAAGACCAAATGCCCGTGCTACAAATTGTTACTGTACCTCAAAACGGTTTAGCGACCAATATCCTACATTCGAAGACATCTCAGTACACCGTGTGCAAATGACGGCCCGACAGCCCGTAATCTTTCCGAGAAATCCTCCTAAGCTTGTGCATCACATAGACACGAGGTCCGCCGCTACCTGCCTGATGCGATCGCTAAACAACTTTAAGAAGATCGGGACAGATTGTGTTTTGCGACGGATTAATGTTGAGCCCTTTTCTGTTATAAAACGACCTGTTATGTGAAATAACACCGCATCGTCTCGACAGGGGAATATCAAATTTGAGTAAATAAAACGTAAAGCCGGCTGTAAGTAAAAGGACTTAGAATTTATGGGGAAAATATTAAAATTTAAACTTTTTGGATTAAAATTAATTTTCCTTAAAACTTTCTTGAGTTTTTCCATAAAAATATTTTGAATATCAGAATGACGATCGATATTAGTGACGCGACGGTAACTTTAAAATACGATATCGTCTTCAAACCGTTTATGCGGATCTGTCAATTTTCAATTTATACGAACTCAAAATCGGAAGCACGACTGATTTATTTCAGCGTCGATTCGTGATAACGGTTTGGCATTTTTTTCAATCGTTATTTTATCGATCGGATAAAAAAATAAATACGGATCTGTTAGTTTAGTTAAGGCTCGATTGTATTAAAATAGTAGTAATTAGTTAAATGCGGGGCGAATCGGATTTTTTTTTTTAAGTCTGTCGTTTGTAACGGTAGCGGTTGTTGATGTCTTGACGCGAAACTCGAGTAGTTCGAAAAAGTCGCATAGATGTTTCTAAGAAAAATAAGCGTACGACAGGGATATCTCTACTCTCTTTTTCGCTCGGCTGAATAAACTAATCGCTTATTCCAAGCGCATTGAAACGTATTCGATATTCAGCCCTTTACTCGTTATCCGCGCGTACGTGTTTTATAATGAATACGATTACCCTCTGAAGGAGCGGTTTCGATTAACGCCGATTACGCTTCAAGTATTTTACGTATGCGAGTCTCAGAAGAAAGGCTGCGACGCGTTACCGACCGTCGATTTGTGTCTGTTAGCTCGATCATATGTTTCGTTTAGTGATTAATTATGTATCTTAGAATACGGGTCCTCCAGGAACGAATCTAGCCCGTTCCTGGAAATACGCGTGTAGCGTCCGACTGAATTTATAACCTATTCGGCCAAACCTCCACCGGTAAATTATGTTTTTTATTTGCATTTTATGATTTAATAAATAATTTAATCGATACGATTTGGCTTATGACGGGTATGCTTTAGAGATTCAACTGCTTTTTTCTGTGAACTTTATTCTGATAAGCGTAATAAAACGGTATAAAATTATCATATATTCAGCGATGCGGTGACGTATTTACTAATTTGCATAACGTCATCTGATTCTGATGAACTGTTGATTCAATAAAACAATAATATCGTTGTTGCCGATACATCATTTTTATTGCTATTTTTTTTAGATTTTTAATATTTAAAGCGCGATACTAAATATATATAAATCACTTGCTACGACAAATATTCTGTAGCGTTACAAGACTTGTTTTTAAATCCGGTCACGTTATACGTGTACATTTATCAAATGTTTTGTTTGAAAGTTTTCGTATCTTATTGAGGGAATTTATTGTTTGATGTTGAAAGTGAACACATAAAAGCGCCGATGCAAATCGACATTCCGATTTTGCTAATCGTCCTAAATCAACAGATCAGAAGCGCGTGAACAAATGCAAAGATTAAAATTGTCATATAAGTAACGTATAAACTCTGCAGAAAAATATAATAATACGACTTATATGTCGACGCGTAGTAGATGTCTGTATTTTTAATCTTGAATGAATAAGTCAAATAAAAAAGTCGTATTTAACTATTTGATACGTCACTAAACATAAATAATCGAAGTATTCCTCGTTTCCTTATTTTAATTATCGATTTTCTTCCACCCGTTTCTCTTTTCTAAAAATATTTTCAACTTTCAGTTTAAAAAAAACACGTAATTTGAGTGCTTGAAACTTTCTTGCGCTTTCTTTCGCTCGGTGAGTGTCAGTACTGGCAAATTTTATTTATTAATTTAACGTAATTATTCAGTCCGTACGATTTATACGATTAGAAATAACTAAATTATAAAAATAAAAAATAAATAACAGATTCTTTATGAGATGTCTTAAATATATATAATTGTATATAACGTATCCAATTTTTATGTTACATAAACATTCAACAGCTCGGTGTGGGTCTTTGCTTCCTTCTGCATGAGTCTCCGTTCTTTCTGTTACTTTTTAAACAATTATTTTTTTTTAGCCTTGTTGAATAATATTGCACCAAATTAAATAATTACTCCGAAGAAATATTAAGTAATTTTTAGTGACGAGTCATATGACAGGCAAGATGAACACCCTAACTGCTGAATACGGGCTAGCGAAAACCCTCATGAAACTTTGCAATACATTCGCGATAGGACCTTACGGTTATGCTTTTTGTGCTCTAAGTAAACAAAGACTGTAAGGCGACCTTGAAAGGTATCGTTTCTGGACAAGCTTCAAAATTTTCTAATTACTCAGACGATGATGAAAAAAAACAGATGCTTTTAACGGGCGGAACCCGTAATTAACGTAAGAATTTTTAAAAAAATTTTATATAACTGTTATGTTTTGACCCCTAATGGATCCAAAAAAAAAAAACGGGATATTAATGTTCGTATGTACGTGTGTGTGTGTTGGGTCTTACACTCCTTTTATCTCCAAAATTACTGGACCGATTTTTTTACCAAACACGGTCAGATTACTTCTATATGTGGGTCATTGACGGCATTAAATTTCCAATTTAAAAGGCCAAGGGGGGAGACTGTAGAGCAAGGTATCTCGAGATTCCGCCTAATTAAATTCATATCTTTTTTAGGCACATAAAATCGCCGCACCTCCACCCTAAAGAATGCTTTAAATAAACTATTGGCCAAACCTTGTCATTAGTACACTCTCTCGTTACAAGGAGCGCTAGTGTAGCACTGATACAGCTGCTTTAAACGTCTTTTTCCTTTTTTTTTGTCTACCTCCGGAACTACCTTAAGTTATTACTTAGAGGATGATACGAATGATTGTAAATGAAGTGTAGTCTTGTACGGTCTCAGGTCGAACATTCCCTAGATGAGATGTGAGATTAATAGAAACTCGACCACCACCGAACACCGGTATCCACGATGATGTAATATTCAAATTCATATAAAAGTAATCGCCTTTATTAGGATTTGAACCTTAGAACTCGACTTCTTAATCAGCTGATTTGCGATGAGTTCACCGCTAGCCCAACCCAGTGGGCCCTTTAAACGTCTGGCTATGTTGTAATGTCACAGGTGACCGGTAGAATTAAATAAATTAACATTTAAAATGTAAAAAAGTATTTAAAGTCGCCGCTAGAACCGCCACATCCGCGCGAATTAAATACGGCATGCGCGCGCGCTTTAATTAAAATCATTGTATTAAATAAACAAAAAATATTATATTTAAATAAAATCATAAATATTTTTAATTAAATTGTATGTGTAAGCCGTCCGTCAGAAAAAAGCCGCGTGACTGTAAAGTCCTACGACTGTGTTGTGTCACCTTTTTTAATTTATGAGACCGTGTTGCTTTAGAAAATATTAATTTTGCGAAACGCTGAAGTCAAAATAGTTTAAAGAAATACCTGGAATCTTACTAAACATTCAATAAATAAATCGTTAATTTTCTTAGTATTATTTGGTAAATGATTTAAAAAAGGGCGTGTGTTATTTTGGTTAAATAATTTTAGTCTGTTAATTTTAGGAATTAAGTAATTAATTACTAAGTAATATTTTAGCGATTAATTTCACGCTTATTTGGTAATGTTTGTGGATGATAACCGCAGAAATAAGTTACTTATGTAACTTTATAGTGTAATTACAGTTAATTTTTGAACACGACTTATTTTGTAATTAAAACTATTTTTAGTTATAGCGTGTGTGAAAAAGTCATCTTATCTAATCTCATATTGATTTTTAAAGTTAATTTATCGTAAAAAAAATACAATATTAATTACGTAAACGTTACAAAATCAGTAAAAATGTTACTTAAAATATAAAATTAAAAACGTGATTCGAGAAACACGTGTGACGTTTTTTCCTGTAAATACCGGATAAAAGAACATACGGTATTAATTTAAGTCGATATGGTATCGTTTTATCTACTGCAGTCGTTAATTATTTTATCGAGTATTTGATTTTGTTACAGTATCGTATCGTTCAATTATGTCTTTGTACGTTTACCATTGTAAAAAAAAATTTTCCGTACCTGTAGATCGGAAAAACTTTGTCGTAAAGTTAGGTGTATTGTCCGCCAGGTACATTGCTGGCAGACTCCTAGTACTTAGCGACCGATAAAAATAGTGTACGCTGGGTAGTAAACGATTAAAAAACAATCTGCGCCAACTAAAAAATAATTCTGTCTGGTTCTTGAATTTTTCGTTTTAGATTCTCACTGAAGTAAGGGTAAGTTTTTTTTTATTTATTTGCCATATTTATAAATTTGAAAAATTTAAAGAAGAATGAAATAATACTTTTTGTTTAAATTTTTTTTTTTTAATTTTTATTTCGAATACGGGGGCTTACAAATTGGATATTTTATATATATAAAAAAAATGTGCGAGAAGTATAGGAAGTGATGCGAGTCTTTGTAGAAATAAAGAAAAGGTATGTAACCTTGAGTTATGGCTGTCTGGAATGCAGCGATGTGCATTTTTTAAAACCCAGCTAGTATTTTAGTTAATAACTTCAGTTTTCTAATTAATTTTCTTGAATTTTTGCACGCATCTACTGTGAATATTAGAATGAAATTATGTTTTATATATAAGTTACTAGTTCAAAGATTTATATGTCAAGATGATAACCAGGCAATAAATCATGATTTATTTACACGGTAACAAAAGGTTGATACCTGATAACGATTACTGATGAACGATTATTGATGAACGATTTTTGAAGTTTTTTAGTGTGTGAAAATGTCGTTCTTGACCCAGGATAGAATCCAGAACCTTAAGAGATCAGCAGCGATAACTATAAAATAGTATCAAATTGCTTTTAACTGTAAACCTTGATTAATAAAAACATATCTTCCGATCATCTAAATACACCGTGTAATTTGCCAAGCCAAAATTCCTTCTTTTAAATTTTCAGGAAGAAATCTACTACACACTGCCAGAGGAACTTCTTTTTCTATAAAATATGAAAGAATTGTTGAAATCGGTTCATCTGGTTTTTGCTTAAGGTTAAAAAAACTGTAATAAATAAAAAGAATTATTAGTATGATGAATTTTCCATATCTTCCCCCTTTTTCCCTTCACTATCTTCCTGATAGGGATACTATCATCTGTCCTCCTGATAGGGATCTCCAGAACGATACGATTTGTGACTCCACTTATAATCTGTTTCTGGAGCAAAATTACAGTACTGTAAACAATATGGTTTTGGGAGAAATTCTTTCATGTGAAATCCATGAAAGAATGTGCCTTGTAATGTGCAAATCGGTTTCTGGATTTATGCACGCATAATGTAACTGTATTTCAGTTGTTTAAAATTTTTTGACAATTAAAATTTAGTTTTGTTCCTTCAGAACAATGAATAGATCTCATGTCTTAAATGTCTGTAATTGACTTGAAGGAGAAAAGCCGTACATTTGTTAACTTTCCTGTATTCCATTTTATTCTGACTGGTACCCTGTTGCAGCTGCTGATAAATGATTTTTCTTTTGTAGCGTGTGAAAATGTACCATACCTGACTGGTTATGAACCCAGAATCTTCAAATGAAAGGCAAAGACACAGAAAAGCCACTCATTCCTCTATGAAGATCAGCTTTCTATTATATATTATTTATATTAACAACATATATAAGAATGTGGATAAAACTATATGAATTTTATATTTGTTATAATAGTTACTATAACCGTCAAATAATTAATAATATATATACAATCTGGAGGATAATAATTATGAAAATTTATTTTCATTTGCATAATAATGGTCATACTGAAAATTAAAATAGATTATTTATTTTAATTTTTTAAGTTTCATAATACATACAAAAACCTGTTTGTTAGTTATGCATTGATAATGATTCATTCCTCATGTGAGACCCCCTATTCCCACATGTTCGTAAAAGTTTTAAGTTAATGATTGTTACATTCAAATAAACTGATAATCGGCAAATATGAAATTCATATATTTTTCCATATCTCTTTTTAGATATAAAGCAGGGGGTCCACCTCCTACTGATCTGCAAAAGAGAGTATACAAACTCCATCATAAGCTGATCGCCTACTCTTGTAAGAATTAGATTATAAAAAAATGTATGCATGAATAATGTAACTTTGCTAGGTGTTAACTACTGAAGGATTAGTTTTATATTTCTTGTTATTTTATTATTATTGTAACTTCTGAATAAATTTGAAAAAGAGTAATAATTATGGAATCATTGTTAAATGAAGAAATCTGTATTACATTACCGTGATTGTTTTTTCAATATGAATTTCAAATTTAAAAATGAAATAAAGTTTAAATATTAGGTCATTACATTAAAAATAAAAAAAACCTTTTTTGATTTAAAAAAAAAAAAAGTAAGATTTTTAATATTGAAATGGCTTGTGGTTATTTTTATTTATTAATATTGTTATTGCAAAATTGTTTTCTTTAATTATAAATGAATTAGGTTATCCGTTTCGGTTCGTTAAACAAAAACAAAGCTTCTTTACTTTTAAGTGAAAGTATATATTGTATGTAAAAGTGAACAAAGGATCTCCTTCTGAGTTATTATTATTGTTTTCATTGTTTGTTTTATCAATCCATTTTTGTGTTGTATTAGTATTACGTATTGGAAATTTTTTCTTAGATATAAGCATTTTCTTAGTGTAACTTTTTTTTAGGAGCAAGAGTCAACAGGCATGTGTTACACAACTTTGGATCAGACCGGTCCAAGTTGTAATGTAAAGGATGATATATTTGTTAAGCTACAACATTAGGATTAGTAGTTATATTAATTAGGAAAGAAGAAATGTTATTTTGTAATTTTTAATGTACGTTTATTTTTCATTTATTTATTTTTTGCTGATGTAGTTTAAATTTAATTACATAATATGTTCGACCTAGCGATTGATTTTCCATGTAGTAATAGAGTCTGTTGTCCACCCCCCTCCAAACATTACCTAATCAGAGGCACTTTCACCTTGAGTTGATTTTACCCCTTTCCCCTTTCCACCTACCTAATCATTTACTCCTTTAAGAGTTTTTGGGATATATTGGGAGTCAGTCCCAATAAAGAAGTAGTAGCAAGCAGCAGTTTCTAAATTTGTCACCGAGGTGTACCGTTGGGTTAAGCCAGGCTTCCTAGTATTGTATTCAATCGATCAAAACTTGACTGACATAAAAACAAAAAGGAATTGAATTATCGTAATATTTTTTTGTCAGTCGCACATTTTAAGAAAATATTTTTAAGAATTTTCCATTTACTTCTCTATATTTATTATTCATTATTAACATAAAAGTAGTAGAACGATCTTTTAACCAATAAATTTATTTAGCTTGAGTTTCTACTGAGCAATTTCAAAATGAAAAAAATTTAGGAATGAAAAGAGAAATTTTTAGGAATGCAAAGAGAGATTGTCAGAAGAAAGACAGATTGTATTTGTAAATGTAATGTTTTACTAGTGCTGTCCTTGTAGTGGTACTGTTAGTAACAATGAATGGACTGCTGCATGTATCGTTAGTCAGAATTTGATTTTTTTTTGTTGTATAAAAACTGTATTATTATATTACTCATAGTATGTAATGCGTTTTTGCTTGATGAATTAATTTACCACAGAAGCTTACAGAGAAGGTTGTATATGGGATTACGGAAATGAAATTTTTTAGCATATGAAAAATACCATTCCTGACCGAGAATCGAACCTGGCATATAGACATTTGCGCAATACTTCATTAAGAAAATTAGTAGCGGTATGAAAACATATATTGTTGTTTAAAATGTCATGAGGTCTTTTACCTGTACATTACCTCTCCACAGTCCAGTATGATAACGACTAAGTCTGTTGATTATTTCCTCTAAATCTGTTGGATTATTCCATAGGAATAATCCCTCTTCAGGTCTCTTTTCTTTTTAATTTAATCTGTCGAACATTTTCATTCCGTGCTTTGTTTAAATTTGTCTGTTTATATATTTTTGCTATTTATTAATTGATTTGCCAGATATTCTGGTAGTCTTCAGAGATATAACCCACTGGGTTGGTCTAGTGGTGAACTTAGTCATTGCAAATCAGCTGATTTAAATTTTGAGAGTTCTAAGGCATTTTTATATGGATTTGAATACTAGATCGTGGATACCGCTGTTCTTTGGTGGTTGAGTTTCAGAAATTAACCGTACATCTCAGGAATGATTGACCTCTCTCTCTTTTTCCTGTTTAACCTCCGGCAACTACCGTTTAGATAATTCTTCACAGCATGAATGAGGATGATATGTATGAGTGTAAATGAAGTGTAGTCTTGTACATTCTCAGTTCGACCATTCCTGAGATGTGTGGTTAATTGAAACCCAACCACCAAAGAACACCGGTATCCACGATCTAGTATTCAAATCCGTGTAAAAATAACTGGCTTTACAGGAATGATCGACCTGAGACTCCAAAACTACACTTCATTTACATTCATATATATCATCATCTGAAGTAATACGTTACGATGGTTCCAGAGGCTATACAAAAATAAAAAAAGTCTTCAGATATCTAGTGCAGTTTTATTGATTTGGGGATTGCATTCAAGCAGCTGTATTACTATTTTTGTTTGTAATGAATTTATCTACACCATATTTCATCTCTAAATCACCAGGCCAGGATGTGTTTTTAATTAGATCGCAATAATTGGTTGGGAGATTGCATTTAAGACTCTGTTAGGGTTGCCGAAGTATAACTGATATGCTCAGGTTTTGAACAGTCTCCCTCCCACACAGAAAAACAAAGGCAGTGCTATCTGTGCCATTCTAACATACACTTTTATTAATTATTTTGATATTACTAGTATTTTAGTGAAATTGTTATATAGAATCATAATGAAAGTATGGTTGATTTAAGGTATGAATTAAACAAAAAAGATACTTAACTGTTATAATGATTTATGTGTCAAATTCTCAAATAGTTAATAATCAATAAATTCCTGTGCGTGTACTCTGTAATCTATATTCAGTTTCTGCTCATAGATGAATAACATATCTTTTGTTATGGTTGTAACCGTGTCTTCCATTCTTTCCTTTAAATGATTCAGGTATGCAATTTTTGTAAGTAAACTATGTTTTTTCCTACAAGAAAAAAATCACAGTGGTTAGGTGTGTTCTTGGAATGTAAAACAAACAACCTTCTCAGCCTATCGATCTATCTGAAGATTTTTCATTTAATGCCCAGCTAATGAAGTCATTAAAACTTGGTTGTGCACCATCTTGTAGTAAATAAATTTGATGTTCATTTTCAAGATATCTGGCTGAGGAAAGCAATATTTATTTAACATATCAAAATAAACATTTCATTAATAGTTTTTTAATCTAAGAGATACATTATTTTTCATTAAACCACAGATCCCCATATTCGATGTGAATAGTGTCTTGGCTATTACTATTAACACATCCATTAAGGTAAAAAGAAGCTTTGTCCGTAAAACACTTTTTCCTCAAACTGGTGGTCTTTCCTGCAATTTCTGTTTTAGAACAGATTTTGTTTAAGCTGTCTGAACTAGAATCATAGTTTTCATGTGATTGCCCCTTTTTATATTACATCGAAATGCACGTTGAAATAAAATTATTGAATTTCTGTTTGGCATGCTGAAACCCCACCAGTATTTTATGATCATGTGTATTGTTTTTAAATATCTAACGGTTAGAACAGATGAAACATTTTTAATTTCTTTTTCTTATTTTGTATTTAACTTCACAAACATGTGGCATTGTGATGTTATTTTTATTTTTTATAGAAATTATCACATTTGCTATTAGAAGTATTATTAAAAAATTAATTATAAAAAATTATTGCGTTTTAATTTGATAAAGTCGTCGTAGTTTTTATCTATGCTGTGGTTACACTTACGTTAATATTAATGTATTGCTGTTAATAGCATGAGCGAGACTAAGTTGATTATCATTTAATATGTTGTTTATCAGTTACGTGAAAGTCATAATTTTTTTTGTGTGTGTGTGTGTGCACACACGCGCATGCTTATTTATATATGTGGTTATTTCTTGAATATATAAGTGTATGTAGTTTTATTAATAACACACTGTCTGTGTAGCTCATTATTTTGTAATACAGTATTTAAAATAAAAGTTCATATGACATCATGTAAAAGAGTAATCTTCATTATTTATCTGTTAATGTAAACATATGTTTTAATATCATCATTATAATTATTATTTTAATTTAATTAGCCCTTTTTAATGTTTTTTATAATATCATCATTTTTATTATTATTATTATTTTAATTTAATTAGTTGGTCGTGAATGTTTTTTAATTAATAAAAAAATTTCAGTAAGTACTTCTATTTTAATACATAAAGTAAGGTCTGAATCAGATACTTAATTTTTAATTTTTTATTGATAATTTATTCAGTGTTTATTGAAATGGATTTATTATATTTTAGTTGCATAAATTGTTATATGATATCTTCATTCTTGTTAATTGTGGGAAAAATTAAATTTGAATCTGCAGAGATGTTAAGTTAAGCATTGAAGATTCTCATTAAAGTGAACTATAGAAGTTTTTAAATCCCAATTGTATAATCTGTATTGGATCCTTGTTAAATTAGCAATATCTTTTATCTATGCCACATATGTAATCTCTTTATTGTATATTAAAATTTACATTTATTAATTATCATAGACCCGGGCAAAGTGGTAGTATAAAAATTGTAACGTTTCCATAGTGGGTGGAACATCTGGGGGAGTGGTATTAACAAAATCAGAGTATTAGAATTAAAGATAAAATGCTATTAATCGCAGTATAATCGCTATTATATGACGTAGGTTGAAATTTCTCTTCCATGATTGTCTCCTTTCACCAGTACAATCTCTTTTTATTGTAAAACAGTAGTCAGCCATCATGTTTGCACTCCACCTTCCCTGAAATCTTTTCCATGCGCTTGATGTCCTGGTGGAAACATTCTCCTTGTTCTTCACTGACCTTGCCGAGGTTTGCAGGGAAAAGTACATCCTAATTTGATGAAACTGACCCAAGCAATTGCGCGGCATCTTTTGTCAGATTCAAGTCACGAGTTAAACCATTAAGATCATTTTGACAATAATTTTTGTGCAAAATCTTCTTCCAGCTTATAATCATCAGAATTATCGTATTCATTTTCTGAGCTGCTCTCATGTGGCACATCTTCAAGAATGGGAGGTGGAACTGAGATAGGGAGATTCATTATGCATAACTGGTCATAAGACTGAAGGAATGTTCGGATATTGTATATCCTTATTACTTTTTGTGTTATAACCTTGAACGTTAACACAAAAATAACAATCGGTTACATGACTTTGTGGCTCCCTCCAAACCATTGGGACTGCAAAAGGCATTGATTTTTTTGTACCATTTTTCCACAGTCTCAGTCCTTCAACACGTGTACGGCATACCTTGTGTGGTGCCCAGCTTTTGTCTTAATCACCAAGCCTTATGCCAAAATATGTATAATAGATATTTCTCATGAAACTATTAATGTCCTGTCTTTGCTTAGCAATTATGTACCTAACACAAATATAACAGAACACGTTTGGGTTATTCAGACACTTGCGGAAACTCATTTCTAAAGAAACTGCATAAACTACATTTGACAGCACAAATATAACCTCACAGCACTACAGCTTGTCAACAATGAACTACGTTTCCCGCCAAACAGCCAGCTGGGCGTTACAATTGTAATACCACTTACCAAAATAAAATTTCTCTCCCTCGATAAAAGTTTCCTTTGTAGAATTTACATTTAAATAAAAATTGAGTTCACTTGCTTTGCAAAAAAACTATATGTGACAGAAAAAAACCAATTATAGATCTGAAATAGCACAGAAATATATTTTAGGAACATGTAAAATTACAGAAACATAGAAAATTATGTTGCATGGTGTTATCAAAGACACAGTTACATATAGAAACAAAGCAGGACTCCTTTCCACAAATGTCCAATCATTCCAAGAAGATTCCTCCAGTCTGGTCTGCTTTCAGAAGCTAGTGAATACCTTCACCCTTCCATACACTGCTCAATCACTGAGGAAAAAATAATAAAATAGTTAATTTGAATATCTAAACTAAACAAGTCTTGATGACAAAATGCCTATCCTGGCAAAATAAGCTCTCAAGTGGTGTCAAACCCCTTCAGCGATAATCTACAGGCTAGAGATCTAAGGTCAGCAACTAAGCTCCATTCTCTACGAGTTTTCCAGTTGATTTGCAAGCAGAGAATTAATTTTTTCAAGCTTAACAATCCTAGTACATTCAGCTTTTTACTTGGGAAAAGCATGGTTCTCATTGCCATCTTAGACCTTCTATTCTTTTTCCTGTTTAGCCTCCGGTAACTACCGTTTAGATAATATTTCAGAGGATGAATGAGGATGATAGATGTGAAGGTAAATGAAGTCTTGTACAGTCTCAGTTCGGCCATTCCTGAGATATGTGGTTAATTGAAACCCAACCACCAAAGAACACTGGTATCCACGATCTAGTATTCAAATCCGTATAAAAATAACTGACTTTACTAGGACTTGAACGCTGGAATTCTCGACTTCCAAATCAGCTGATTTGGGAAGACGTGTTCACCACTGGACCAACCTGTTGGGTATGGGTGTAGGCTAAACCAATTAAATCAGACCTAGCAAAATTAGCCCTAAATACACCATGTCCAGGCAGAAATTGTGTAATATGCTGATCAGGGGAAAACCCACCTAACAACTTTCAAAACTTTAACGTCTGTAAATACCATGCATGTAACGACCATTAGAAGACTCATTCAATCTAACCCTCCAAGATTGAAAAATCTTGGTCCTCAATTTCTTGCATGCGCTCAGAGGTGAGATTGTATACTTTTTTGGCATTATAGCGCAATAGTGCAGTCGATGCTCAGTTTTAAGGATACCAATTGGTTTTATTTATGTAAACAGTTTGAGAGATGTTTCTTGGAAAGTATGCAGTGTACTTGGTCATATCTATGATTATCTGATCTTGAATGCGGCATAAATCAGGAAACGATCTCAAATTTTTCATTAAGATTTGATGATTTATTTCTGTTGACAAGATAACCGTGTACAATCATTTTCACCTGCAATCATCACATGCTGTCAATATCAAACTGCCTTTTTTTAAGAGTTTCCAGTCATTAATTTAAATTAATATATTTATTATTATTTTTACAAAACAATGTATGTTTATGTTCTTTGCTATGAAATCTTGTGCTATGATATTTGAAAACTTAACAATGTTGATTTTTTTCAGTTTGATAAAAAAGTGTAAGTTTAATGTAAAAGTGGAAAATTGACTTCCAAACTTTCTGTCAGTTGTTCTATCTTTCTGTATGTATATATATATATTTACCTACATACATATACACTTAATGCTGATTACTGCTTTGTTTTTAAACTGCGACCAAGTTTCAGTAGAATTATTTAACAAAGCTGAATCTCCTGTTTTATGATGGCGAAACATAGTGTATGGCTAATAAATTATTACAGTGAACAGAAACAAAAAAATAATGTACATACAGACAAACAATTATTCATAACAAGTTGTTTAAAGTTGAAGGTATTGTAATTGTTGACATTATTCAATTTTTTTACTTTATTTAATTTTTTTTTCAGGGAATGCGTGACATGTTCACCACATCCCAGGCGACACAGTGTGCACAACAGTCACAGTCCGGGGCAACAATTGCTCATAAGAAGCGTAAATTGGATCATCACGTGGTTAATATTGAATCAGCATCAGTTGCCGCAGCAGCCGCAGCCGCTTCAGTCGCATATCCGCTTACCGCTGATCCATCATTATATACATCTACTTTAAGACACCATCATCGTTCAACCGCCGCCGCAGCAGCAGCAGCCGCAGCCGCTGCAGCAACAACAGTTGCTAACAATAACAACAATGTACATCAGAGTAAGAGCCCCAATGGTGCTCCTCCTGGCATGCCCCAAAATTTTATTCGTGCCTCCACCATAAAGTTATTGGATACTTATCAACGCTGCGGTCAAAAGGTATGTGTTGCCTATTTCTTTTATTTCTCAAAATTTTTAAGTAAGTTTTTAAAGTATCAAGGAACTCTATCTCATCCCCTCCCTCTTTCGTTGTGTGTGTGTGTGTGTGTGCGGGAGTGTGTGTGAGTGAGGAATATAAATATTACATTCTCATTCAATTTACAGCATTAATGTTTAGCGAGTGTCTTTTCCTTCGGTTTTTCTTTCAGCCTTATCAAGGCCTTTTGTCTTTTCTAGCTTTTTCTCACTCGTATCCTGATCAGATCATTCTCTATATAATTGATTTAAAGACACTTTTTTATGAATTCAGCCTTGTTTCTAATACCGAATGAATGAAACTTCTTATCCTAAGACTGTATTTATAGTGTCAGTAATAACCTTTATTAAGTTTGATTGTAGTTTGGTCATTGCAAATTGGCTGATTTTGAAGTCGAGAGTTTGTAGGTTCAAATCTTAATAAAGACAGTTCCTTTTATGCAGATTTGAATACTAGATCGTGGATACCGGTGTTCATTGGTGTTTGGGTTTTAATTAACCACACATCTCAGGAACAGTCTACCTGATACTGTACAAGAATACAACTTCATTTACATTCATATATATCATCTTCATTATTCTCTTAAGTAATACCGTATGGTGGTTCCGGAGGCTAAACAGAAAAAGAAAGGAGAAAGGTTGTAGTTTGGTATTTAATAGTTACAGTTACATACATTGTAACCATCCAATTAATAAAACCTTGTCATTAACCCTCTGCTTTTTCTGCATTTGTTTTGGGATTAGTTATAGAAAGGTATTAGTAATAGAAAAGTAGAGTTAAATTGCTTTTTAATTTACATCGTATTATACTTACTTGTTCTAATCGCTAGGTATACAGTATATCTAGTTCATTCTGTTACCGCCATGTTTTATTTTAGAAAATTATAACAGAAAAATATTAAACTGGAGTGCTTATGATTAAAAGTAGTAATGTTATATTGAAAAGAAATAAGTTTATTAAAATTAGTTTTTTTAGGTTGAGGTCAACGTGTTTTTAAGATCGAGGTTAAGTTGATTGATGTTAATATAGACATTGATCAGCAAGTATTCAAAGAACATTTTCTTTTTACCATCTTAATAATTTTTGATTTTTTATGTATTGTTTTCTTTCAATTAAATTGTGAAATAAAATAATTATTTTTTTATTAATATTAAAAAATAAATATTTAATATTAAATGATTATTTTAAAATGAATACGATAACAATTAATCTATATCAGTAATAAAGATACCTTTATAGTTGTTTTTTTAATTATACGAACATGTATAACTTAAACCGAGTTTAGGATTGTTGAGTGATTATAGCATCGACTAAAGTAAGAGGTGTATTTTGTATTTAGCTTAAGATTATTTAAAAAATTTTGAGTTAAAGGGGCCAACCCGGTTGTAACTAGAAGTAACTTAATTATTTTTCAGCCGATGGGTGAAAAACATACTATGGCAGATATGGTACTAGAATCACATTTCTCGCTTGTATTTTTCATTCACCCGTTAAATTATATAGTTCTACTCGGTTCATTGTTATAATTCTTAAATCGGGTAATTGTTTTATTTAGGAAAACTTTTTTAGTGGTTGAATCTAAGTTCATTTTATCATAAATCTTCCGAAATTAAATAAATCTTAATTTCGGAGGATTTATGATAAAATTAATGTAGAGTCAACCACTAAAAAGTTTTTGTATGTTAGGGTATGTTAATGGAACACCACGAAAAATATAGAATGATTCGTTTGGATTTTTGATTTGGCAGATAAGAGTTGAAGTGTAGTATTTACATGCAAAATTTCAGGAAGAAGCTTCACTCATCAAAAAAGTACCACACCATGTGTCTAATCATAATGTTATGGATCAATTTATTGCCCTGTCAAGATTGGCTTCATACCACAAAAACAATGATTACTACAGAAGCCTACTGTGGAATGAAAGTTTTGGCACGCATAATACGTTTCTAAATCCTGATGATGTGGCATTCATTTGCAGGCAAAATTATTACATCATGATATGTAATTTCGCTATTACATATTGTTTCTTTTTTGATTAAAATTTTAGAAATTATTACTACGTCATTACATACAATATTGTGTATATTTTTCATGAAGAATGTAGGTTTTTTGATGTTTGATACTGTTCATTTTTCATTAGATTGGTCGACTTGGGTCGCTTGCATTCTGTATTGAACCATGAACCGTATGAATGGTATGGAATAACGTTCTGTTATTGAAAGTTAAGGGTGTAAAATAATGTGGAATAAAGAACAATATTACTGTAATAGGCTGTAAAAAAAGTAGAAAAAATTCTTTGGATAATTAATTTTAATCTAAGACTGTTTGTGTATACTAGTCAATTTCATTGACTATTCTTCAACTGACTAAGGTTGTGAAGAAAATGTGTTTTTACATCGGCGTAATGAGATGGATATGTGTGACATGTAATGAGATTTAGTCTTGCACAGACTCAAACTGACTGTTCCTGAGATGTGTGGTTTATTGAACCCCAATCACCAGAGTATACCGGAATGTACTATCTAGTTTTCAAAACCGTATAAAAGTAACTTGCCTTTACTAGGATTTGATCTCGGAACCTTTGACTTTCAAAATCAGTTGTTAAACAAGTGATTTGCGATAATGAGTTCAGCAATAGGCCAAACCATGGGCTTATGTAAAAGTTCTGATAGTGGGTTCTCTGTTGTATTAATTAATGACTTAAAACAAAAAAAAAAATGTTTAGTTTTTCTTTCATAACTTTTTAATTGTTAGATCTACATTACAGTTTTTCTAGACAAAAAAGATGATTAATTCTATTTTCTATAAACATTTAATTTAAATTTTATGTACATGACTAATTTTTACCCCCTCACACAAAGTTTCTTTTTTCCTTAAGACAGATTTTTAATAGGATGTTGCATTTATTTATTTTTTTTTTTTTTTACAATTCCTTTTATATTTATTGATTTAACATCATTCTATATCGAGCAGCCCAATAAAGATTTTGTCGTATTGTATGATAATTTTTCTTGTCCTTGTGGTAGTCATTGGACTTCAGTCAGTGCTTCACATTTATTGAGATGAACACCATTCATAAGATCTCCTGGGTTGCATAATCTACAGACAGGGCTTTCTGCCACTCCAATTTTATATATGTGAGCACTCAAGTAGTCATGTTCAGAAAGATCCTGAAACAGGCTACGGTCACACTTTGCGGAAGGTTGTGGGCAATTCTCGCACTAGGCAGCAGTAACGAAGACCACTGCTTATTATTAACACTGTTTGCATGTTTTCTGTTTGCCTCTATTTTCAGCTTGTTTTTAATCTTTTTACTGTACTAAATTCGAGAGGGGGGCCTGTGGTGGTTAAAACCAAAAAAGCATAACATTTGTTTTTGGCGATCCTTTCTCTTTGTGCAGAGTAAAATTACTTATTTTGGTATAATGCTTGCAAAAGTAGGTTGCCACACCAACATCAGTTGTGAACAGCTTATCCCCCTTAGAGAAAGGATTTTCTTTTTTGAACAAGGGTTATTATTGAGCTTAGAAGTAAACTTATGTGCCTTTATTCTGTCTTTCTTGAAATCAATATCACTCAAAAACTTTCTGTATGTTTCACGTTTACATTGAATTATTCGCTTTTTGATGATTGCAGTTTTGTGTTTTACAAAAGCCTACCCTCCTCAGATCCCGTTTTTCCTGCTTGCCCTCTTGCCAAGTCTTGCTCCTCTTTCAAGTGCTGAAGCAAGTGCTTATACATAAAGTTGTATACGTAAATGCATGTTGCATTTATGCATAAATCTATACCGTTTCTCTGAAATAATAATGTAATTTTATCAAGAGGCAGTTTTTACATCATTTGTGTATCTTAGAATTCTTTTTTTTTACATTTGATATAGCTGTACTTTTAAATTTTAAAAAAGTTAAGTTTTTTTAAATGTTTGTAAATTTATTTTCATTTTAAAGAATTGTTTTTATAATTTTGTTATCTTTTACTTTTTACAATAATTTCTTTGAATATGGTTTTATTATTTATTTTTTTAAGTTTTATTTACTTTATGTGAAAATTGTAAGAAAGTATATAGTGGTGATGTACAGCTTTCAAAAAAAAAAAAATTTTAATTATTCATGTGGTTTTATCAAGCAAGTTGTTTTCACATAACTATTAAAAAGTTACAGGATTTATTCTAGTGACGACAGAAGTTTATTGATGAAAACATATGAAAATAAAAAACTTTTACAGGATTTTTTCTACAAAATGAAAAACTATGTTTAATTTTTGTTTGCATTTTTTTGTTTATTTTTTATTTATGTTTTTAAAAAATAAAACTTTTATTTTTAATTCCTAAAAGAAAACACACTATAATTACACGATTGAGTATTTATTTATAACCCCACAGCAGTAATGACAAAATAGTTTTTCCAGAGGAGTAAAAATAATTTTTCATATTTTGTTTTCTCATTAAAATCTTAAATAAACATGTTGTGTTTTATGTTTCACCTTAACAAAAATATGTTGCTAAAAATGTATGATGTTGATTCTTTATTTTATTGTGGATGATTAGGAGGTCTGTCTTTAGCTGAAAAGATTTAGAGATAATTTAACTATACGGGCAGAAAATAGAAGTTCTTGGACAGGCTGTTGTCAGCTAGATTATGTCAGTTCGTGGTGTGATAATTCTCAGAACATAAACTACAGAAGGGCTGAAGGAAGAGAAGGATATTTACCCCAAAAAAGGAATTACAGAATGAGTTTAAGAATACAACCAGTGGATATGTACAAGGCAATGAACCATTCTGTCTTTCAACTGCTAAGATCATGTTTCAACCCTGGGTGAGAGCATAGCTGATAAATAATTTTGGTCATTTTTATGCTGTAAGAAACTTTCCTTTACATCCAAAAACTAAAAAGCCATCAAAGAATAGGACCATATTTTATAGGAATACTCTCACCAAATCCTCGAACCATGTGGTGTGTGGAAGTATCTAAACCATAAAGCGTTCAGCTAGATCCCTCTTGTTTATGTTTTACTATAAATTATGATAAAAATTTTTATTAAATATTTCTCCTACCCATTGCTTCGTTTACTTTCCCGTCTAGTGCTATAGAAGAGCTTTTTGGATTGGCTTTGGAAGGGAAAATATTGTAATCGGTCCAGTTTAGGCATATGTGGTTTTCACTGAATCTTGACGTTTTGACACCTAAGAAACTCAAAAAACCGGATGGAAATTTTCTGGATGTTTGTATTGACATATGTGTGTTTGGTGTTGCACTCTAAATCACCTTCAGATCTCCAGAACTACTCGATGGATTTTGACCAAACTTGGTCAGATTACTACTTCTATATTTGGGGCATTGATGCCATTAATAAATGGTCAAGGGGGTGAAGAAAGGTCACCCTTAGTATTTCAAGATTTCACCCAATTAAGGTCTTATTTTTCTTATGCAGATTCGTTAATAATTAAGAAATAATATCTACAAATTTTTTTTTGCAAAATCGCGCTGCCACCCCCAAAAAATGCTCTAAATAAACTAGTATCTAAGTGGGTGTAGTGCATGATAAGTACCCCCCCCTCTCACTATGAAGTGCGTTAGTATGGCACTGATGACAGCTGCTGTAGTCTTCTGTGCTACAGTGTTATATCATAGGTGAGCGGTACAATTAAATAAATGAATAATATTTAAAGTGTAAAAAAATATTTAAAGTGGCCACTAGTACTGCCACACCTGAGTGAATTAAATACGGTATGCGCACACGCTTTAGTTAGAATCATTGAGTTATGTGAGGGCCTAGGTACTTTTCACTTTATTTATTAAATAAATGGATAATATTTAAAGTGTAAATAAGTAACTTGTCTCATTGGGTTTCGAACTTGATTGCCTGTTTAAATTTGTAACGTCTTAAACCTTGCGGTTATACCACCCAACCGATGGATGTTGTAAACTTACAAATTTAGAAATTTAAAAATTTCAAATTATTGAGTTTCTCTTTTTAACAATTGAGGAATGACAACTATAAAAGTACGGTCAAATTCAAATCAAAATCAATATTAAAAGCAGCATGAAAGAGTTCAATATAAACAAACTTCTGTTTGTGTAATTGTTTTTTAAAAGACAAATAAATAAATATTTTGTTGAAAATTGTAAAAACAAGGTCATTGCTTGGTAGAGATAATGAATATAATGAAGACAGATGGAAGAAAAGTTAGAAAAAAAAAGACTAAAAGATAAAGTGCAACTGCAAAAGAAGTGAGGTTATCTCAGGATTTGAAGGAAAATGAAAATGTAAAAAAGAAGGGTATATGAAAATGTAAATAAAAAATGAAGAAACTAAAACCAAAGCATGAATGCAAATGCTATGAGAATTGTTAGAATATGTGAAGAATAAAAAGTCAAATAACAAATAACGTATGAAAAATTATCAAAAATTGTATAAATTTTTGTTTTTATTTATTACAAGTCATAGAATTAAATAAAAAAAAAATTATTGTATTTAAATAAAATGATAAATATTTTAAATTACGTTGTGTGTGTGTGTGTGTGTGTGTGCGCGCACGCGCGCCATGCATCAGAAAAAAGCTGCGTGATGGGAAAGTTGTACAACTGTGTTGTCAGCTTTTTTTTGTGTTAAAGATTATATTTTATTTGAATAAAATCTTATGTTTTTGTTATGTTGTGTGTTGAGATTTTTCCTTTTTATGGATTTTTGTATTTAGAATTTTTTATTGCAGCGTAAATCTTGTGAAGGGAATGGTGATCGTTGTGAAGGAACAACAACCACCGCGAACAACAATAATACGACAACAAACACGACGAATCATAGTAAAGGAGCAGCAGCAGCTCCGAGCCATCAGGCATCCGGGGCTGGCGCAGACGGTGATTACCAACTTGTACAACACGAGGTCCTTTATTCCATGACCAACCAGTACGAGGTGTTAGAATTTCTTGGCCGAGGCACGTTTGGACAGGTAATAATAATTAATACTACCTATAATAACCTACATGTTATTTGATAATTGGATTGTTACAAAAAAACTTTGAAACTTCTTTTCATGCAAAAAGTTCTGTTTTCATAGGGGTTGTTTTTATATATTTTTAAAAAAATATAATGGACATATGACAGGATCAATATACAATGGCTAATTTTCAAAGGGAGGCTGATTAAAAAAAGTATAAACATTTTAAATTAAAGAGACATTCTGAAAAAAGAGAAAAAAAACAGGGTATGTTGTGATCTGATTATAAGTTAGTTTCGTATGAAAATAAAGAATAATTTTACCTGACCTTCCAGTGTTTTTTTTATTTCTTAATTTTATGTTTTTTTTAATTGATCTGGTCTGGAGTTTTTTTGAATCATTAATCTGTTAAATTTTTTTTTGATTAATTTTGTGATTCAAATATTATACAACTTCTTTCTTTTCTTTTTATTGATAGACAAAAACTTTCAATTTTTTCCAAAAATGAAAATGGTGTAGTAAATCACTATAAATGGTTTTTTTTTTAAACAGGTTAAGTATTGTTTAAATGTATGCACAGACTTTTTACAAATTATATTAGGATCTGTAGTTGTGTCTTTATTTATTATTTCGTCCTTATAGGTTTGTAAAAGCTTAGAAAATACTGTTGCTGCTGTTTTAATGTGTTTATCTGATGCATCATTTCAAATTTTGTGAAGGAAATGGATGTTTTATGATAGTGTATGAAATTTAACTTTCTAATGAGGTACACAGTCCATGACCCCTGAAGCGTTCATTCTAAATCATTCTAAATTGACACGCGTGTCCCTTGAAATACATCGTGTTTTGTATGATTTAGACTTTTTGATTGTATTGAAATTATTTTTTCCACATATAAATAAAAAGAAATTTAAATGGTCAAAGACAAATTTAGAAAACATGGCTAAATAATATTTGTAAGCGGTAAATAAAATATTTTGTGTACTGAACTGACAAATCGTGTATTACACCAGATAAAATATTTTAATGAAACCAAACTAATTTGGTTTCTTGGTAAATATAGTTGCATATTGTAATTATTTCTATTTATCTAGTTGTTATTAAGTTGGACTGCAGATCATGAAATGCTGAATACTCAGTCTGTAATTTCTTATTGAAAACTTTCTTCATCTATGTTCTTTTCTTTCAGGTCTTCCTTTATGCTTTCCACTTTTGGTCTTTACTATCTCTTTCTTTGTCTTCGTCTAAGTCTTATTTTAATTATATTTAAGAATTTATTTTTCTGATAAATATTGAATAAACTTTAATTTTAAGTAATAAATCTTTGTCCTGGCTAAGATCGTAAACTAAATTCTTTAACAGTGTAATGGTTCTGCAACACCAGTAATTTCTCTAGAGCGTAGTGTCTCAGAAATTGAAAAGGGTAAAATAAAGATGCGGCCAGTTAAATTTGTGTTAATAAATTGGTTCTCACAGCTCACTGAAGGTAAAGAATGAGGTGCAATTCCTTGCATCATAATGGTATAAAAAAACTATGTGATCATAGTTTTCTACATATTCTGAATATTTATTTTTTTAAATAGACATATTTTGGAAATATTTTCTGTTAAACTTGTGTCTGGAAAAATGAATAAAACCTGTTAAGAGTTGATAGATTATGAATGAAATTTTGATAATCACTTAATTCTATTTTATCATCTTACAAGCATTGCATGTATCATTTTAAGTTGACTGCATACACTCTTTTACTTTGCCAGCATTTGTAAACCTTTTGGAATTGTTCCTGATATCTTGTATTAAAAATCTTTTACTACTGATGTCAGTGATGATGATGGTCTTATTACATAACTTATTTTCAGAATGATTTACAAGTAGTAACTAGTAAAAATGAGCCAGTGTCCATTTTGGAGAGCATTGTAAGTCTTCCTGAGATATTACATTTTCCTGCACGTGGAAGTTTTTGATTCTGACTTTTGATGTTATTTCCCCCACAGATCTACTTCCATCATTTCAACCATACACAATGTTTTTTTTATTTTTGCAGTAATTGACCCTGATTTTGAAGATAATACTTTTATGAAGATGCTTTGTGTGACTTATGAGAACAGCTTGTGATGTTTTCATTATTCTTCCAGCTTAAAAGTTTATGAGCGATTGTAATGATTTCGATTAACATTTTTTTAAAAAGAAAATGATAGATTTCATGTTTGTAAGGTTTTCAGTAATTATTTCGTTAGTTACACATATATAGCTGATGCTATTGTTGAAGAGGAAATGGGAACACAACCCCGGCTACATTATTAACATCTGTGAATTATTAAGCAATTTCCAATTCTGTTTCGGTTCACCATTACATTTTCAAAAAGAAGTTGTAGATAGATTGTGGGAACGTTTTGAGGTTATTGATATAAATAAAGAGCTATACTAAACGGTTATCAAAATAAATTTGAACACAAAATTACGCTCAAAAACTGTTTACAAAAACTTTATATAGAAACTAAATGTAGCTGGCCATTTGATTGTTGTTGAAAAATCATTATCATCAGGAGAGACTGTTGTAAAATTATAAACGTAAGTAAATAAGTATATGAAAAATAATAAATAATAAAAATTATTAATTACAAATGAATAGTGGTAATGAAACACTATAAAACGTCTACTACAAACAATTCTTGTGATTTCAGGCGGTTCCAGTAGAAAGTTTAAATTTAGCTTAAAAACATGTATACCATTTAAACCTCCAATTAATTTCAATTCCAACTAAAGTGCTTCTTAAGCGGTTTATTTGTCGATTTATATATTTTATTATCTTTTTCATTGATTTATTACTAATTTTTTTAATTTATATTTTTTTCTGTAGTGTCTGGCAGTATGATTGTTTACAGATGAAGATAGTAAGATTTTAAGTGCATTTTTTACGCGTGAGCATAATCTGTTCTTCCACTTTATTGTACCATCTGTTAATTTAAATAAATAATATAAATTTAAACTGTTTTTAGATAATTTATTTTCGGTTATATTTTTTTATTATCAAAACTGTTATCAAATTTAAAGAAATAATATTTTACCGGAGTTTTTTTAAAGTAAAAGTTAACTACTAGTAAGTGTTTTTGAACAGTGTATTTTTAACTTTAAAAAATAGCCATTTGTGCATAGTTTTACATTAATTTATCAATGCTTTTGACAGGTAAGATTAATTGAATAGTATTATAAGAAACACTTTGCTTCTATTCTCTCTTCTTATTAGTTTATGCTAAGCTAATAAAATAATTGTTTATAAATATGTAATTTTATATATATATATATATATAAATATACTAAGTGGCTTTGTCTTTATTATTTTATTTTTTTAATTACAGGTCGTAAAATGTTGGAAAAAAGGAACAAATGAGATTGTTGCCATCAAAATTTTGAAAAATCATCCATCTTATGCTCGCCAGGGCCAGATTGAAGTAATATTACTTTTGCATGTTTTTATTTTTTGATTAGATTTATTATTTACAATCCTTTTATGGAAGTTGCCTGACAGTGAGGCTGGGAAAGTTTTTATTATTTTTCTTGTAATGAGAAATACGTTCAAAAATTATTGGAAAGTAATGTTATTTTATTGTAATTTGCATTTAGTAGAACTCCAGTTCTTTGATATTCATTCATGTAATATATAAACAAAATATTAGCCATTTATTTTATATTTATACATTAATGATGGACAGCTGTAACCAATGGATGAGTTATGATGCTGCCTATCCAAGATTACAATTATAATATTGGTATTGAAGCATTGTGCGGATTAAAGCAAAACAGTCATAAAAATTGAATTAATAGTAAAAAGAAAAAGGTATGTATGCTGGCCTCGGGTTAGACCAGAATCTGCATTACATAAAAGTATTACAAATAATGAAAGACAAAACATACATTTTTAATATTTTCTTCAATTTTAATTCATTTATTTATTGACTGTATAAAATACAATAAAAAGTAAAAAAAAATAATAAACCCAAAAGAAAACAAAGTTTGCCTAAGCTTACGCAAAGTCTCAATTAGAATCTTACGCTTTTTCAGTTTCTTTTGTCTTTAATTGTAAATAACCATGAAATCTTTGTTAGGATAGTTTAGTAATTAAATAGGGTTTCTTTTGTTATTATAATTTATATTCAATATTTGTTACTATTTTTGATTCATTTTTTAATAAAAAATAAAAATTTAATTTTAATAAAAAATAAAAATTTAATTTTAATAAAAAATAATCTTGAATGAAAGAAAGTTTCTTTTTTAATTAGTGTTAATTCTTAATTAGGAACAGTAACATTAATGTTTGATATTTTTGTCTTGAATATATTTGCAGATTTTTTGTTATTTTGCAATCTTCTTCTGCTGTCATATTTTTAGTGTCCTCTGTCATTCGTCATTCATTGTCCTAAAATGATCTATGAATCATCAGACTTAAAAAAACAAGACTTTTTATACTTTGTGTTTTAATGCAATCTGTACAATTTTATTAAAATGCATCCTAGCAAAATATATATGTTATTATAGTATTACTAACATTAAATTTTATTTATTTTTTTTTAGTGGTTTTTCATTCATGATTTTATTAATAATGATCACTATTGCTGCCACATCAACAGATTAATGTACATTAATTTTATTTTAGAAAATACAACTTTGATCGTGAAATTAAATGCACTCCTTATTTTTTATCTCTTATAATTTTTCTGTTATTGTTTCACATGAAAGTACAACTAAATTGCTGTTACAGGAACTTAGATAATTTACATCAATTTTTTCAGAATTAAATTCTCTATCTATTTAACTGATAAGTTTTATTTGCTTATGACAATTTAACTAAGTTATTTTACACCAAAGCTAAAATACTGTGATTTTCAACTCAACTTTTTTTTTTTATTACACCCTATTCTGTAAAAATAATGGTGATGCATTTCTGGGACCCACTTTTTAACATTGTTCAGGTCAAAAACTATAAGAAACCACTAAAGTTGCCCCTTAAAATTACCTTCTCAGAATTTCAGTAGGGCTTCAATTTCAGCTGTAAGGAGGGGCATTCTTCTTTCCTTAACTAACTACAAGTTGGGAGGGCTTATATATATATATATATATAATATATATATATATCAACATTGTTTTAATTAATATAGTTTGCAATTTAAATTGGATGGTTACAATAATTACAAACTGCTGCTACAACTTTGGTACTCAATAGAAATAACAATTAATATCTGAGCAAGGTTACTTCACATCATATGTGTGCACTTAATAAGTAAATTTTATTTTTTGTATCATTCATTAGTCAATATTTACTCAGTGAAATTTATATTGCTGTTCAACACTAACCATCTTCAACACAAAAACTACAAATGCAATTTTCAGTCGGTTTAAATCTTCCATTGCTCGACCTTAATTATTACTACTGTACCAATTTAATATTTTCGTAAATCATATATTCGAAAAATTATTTTTAAAATTGTATATTTTTTTGTGGTTTTATAGGTTAGTATATTGTCTCGATTAAGCCAGGAAAATGCAGACGAATTTAATTTTGTGCGAGCGTATGAGTGCTTTCAGCACAAAAACCATACATGCCTTGTGTTTGAGATGCTTGAACAAAATCTTTACGATTTTCTTAAGCAAAACAAATTTAGCCCATTACCACTCAAGTATATCAGACCTATTTTACAACAGGTTCTTACTGCACTACTCAAGCTTAAGGTATGTTGTTTATTTATTTATTTTTTATAGTGGGTATTGCAAAGTAAAAGTAATTTTAATAAATTATAATGAAGTAAAGTAGGTTTTTAGGAACAAATGCTTTTAGAATATTATAATTATATAAATGCGTTCTATAAATAACTGAAGATAGGATTATTTATTGAATTTTTCAATATTATTTTAAACTAGCTTTGGTTATTTTGGATTTAAATATCACTTACTACTACTGTCTTTTTAGAGCTAATCATTTTTTGATTATTAGCTAGTTTTTAGAGACTTAAAAGTACATAGCAAATGCGGAAGAAAAAAAATTTTTTTTTAATCAATTTGAAAATTTATAACTGAAACATAAAAATTAAAAATACATTTTATAGACCGTATTTTTATCATTACTTGATTAAAATTTTACAATATTTGAGTTTAGTAAAAAGTAAATTATAATAGGAAGAGAGAATTTTTACTTGCATGCTAATAAAACTAACACTACTTGTACAAAATGTTTCTTTTTATTTTAGTGTGATTATTTTGTTGTATGCATTTGCAGTGTATTTACTATTATTTGTATTCAAATTCTTTATTGTATGGCAAATAATCGAATGGGTTTAGAAATAATATCCGGTTCATGATTTGCATCATTTTTCATTTTTGTTAATGTCAAGGAAATCATAATTATTAGTTTCGTTTCACCATCATTAAATTTATGCAATAAATATCACATATAAAAGTATATTCAATTCACACTAAAAATTACAAAGAATATGTCAAGATCTGTCCTGTCTTTTAGAAATAGAAATAGTCATTATAAGAATTAACAAATGCTAAATTTTTTAGTTTCATTTTGAAATGAACCTTATTTGAATCATCAATTTTCAGTTGCTGCTTTGGTGAGTAAGGACCCAATATTGTTATAAATCAATGATCGATTCGCTTTACCATAAAATATATATATTTTTGCAACATGATTGGTTATTAGAACGTAATTGATCGATTTAATCATTCATAAAGAAAATGAATACTTATTTACACAGAGTTATGTATTCATTTAAATACTAGACAGTCTACTATGGCTAGACCGTCTAGCCACGTTCCTCAACATGTTCGTATCCTCATGTTTGTGAGAATATTAAGTATTTATAGATATTCATTAAAGAAAATAAAGATTAGTAATTTTACTTAATTATATTTCTGTTTCAGAAATATATATATATATGTCGCAGGGAAATCATGAAAATGATTTGATCAAATCCCTGATGTAGATGATCAATTCACAGATGTTAAAATTACAACTCTGTGGGCTGATTTCCTTAAAGATGAAATAATATTCTTTAGCTATTAAAAGTTTATTGTTTAGCTATTGAAACACAAATTATTTATTCAGAACTAATTGTAAACAAAACTATGAAAAAATTGATAACTTAATTGCTTAAGTTAAGTTGCATTTGAATACTAGACCGTGGATACCGGTGTTCTTCGGTGGTTGGGTTTCAATTAACCACACATCTCAGGAACGGTTGAACTGAGACTGTACAAGACTACACTTCATTTACACTCATACATATTTTCCTCATTCAAACTCTGAAGTATTATTTGAATGGTAATTACTAGAGGTTAAACAGGAAAAAGAAAAAGTTAAGTAACTAAGTTATAAGTTTTTCATAGTTTTTTTTTTCAATTAGTTTCGAATAAATAAGTTGTGTTTAAATGACTATTGTTGTTATTACTTACTCTGCATTTTATAATGCATGGTTTACTAAATAAAAAAGTCGTGACACCTTCTACCCTTCGTTATTTGATATTATTGACATCAAATAAAGACTTTTTTTATGACTTGTTTATTTAATCTTTTCACTAACACAGTTAAGGGATTCGAACAAATCACTTACTTTCTTTAGGGAAATCATCCCACAGAGTTGTAATTTTAACATCTTTCATGAATTGATCATCTACATCAGGGATTCGATCAAATCATTTTCATAATTTCTACCTTAGAGATTTTATCAAATTTCCGTTTTTATCATCTCCTGGCGACATGCATATACACCGTTCATATCCAGAAGCATGGTGCTTCTATAATTATCTATTTTTATAAAATTAACAAAAAACTGATGTTTACAATAGTTTTTTTATACCAAAGTTTAAAAAAATAATAAGTATAATATATGTTTTGTATATAATGTACTGTTTATACTATACAATACAATTTAATATACAGTTGTTTGTTCAATTTTTTCTGCTAGGTGGTAGCACTTCATTCAAAATAAAAACATGAGCACATACAGCAAACAAACTGATGTACCATGCTTTCTATTTAGAAAGAAACTGTACTTATATTCTAATTGCTATTGCTATAAGTAATAATGAAAGATGAAACACACATATGCATACATGCATGCACTTGCACGCTGGGCTAATCTATATTGAGAATAATAGCATTTAAAAAACAAACAGTAATTTTTATGCTTTAGTGTTGGTGGAAAAATAATAAGGGTACTACTACTGTTGTCTGTGAAGATTGCAAGATTTGTCCAAGCAGGATTTCCTAATTCTCCATTATCTTTCTGAACATCAAATTTGGTAGTTCATAGACTGCCCCCATTAATTTTTAATTTGTCTATTTAAAAAGCAGTATAGTAATTAAAGGACAGATTTAAGAGTGTAGAACTATTCGTGGAAATAAAAATGTTAAAATTTGCTGATAATGTTGTAATTTTTGGCAGAAGAAATGCGTTAGAAGCAATTGTAAAAGGCATGCGTTTTTTATTATTAGAAAGATTAGTTTGAGTATAAATCAAGAATTAAAGAAAGTGTGACAGAAAGATTGGTAATTTGGAATGAAATATTAAGATAAGTAAAAACATAATATTCCAGAAGTAATAGAATTTTTTTTAAATTTATAAAATCCATATCTGAGGATCTAGAATACATTGTAGCAGAGGTTAAAATATTATCTCAGGGCAGAATCAAATGGGAGAATAAATCTCAAAAGAAGAGATCTGTTTTATGACTGATCCATCTGTGATAATCGGTTGAGATGCTCTGTACTTACCTCATTCCAAATGTACCAATTACATTTGTCGGTACATTTTTGTGTACTATTTTTGTACATGTTGATTAAAGAGTTAAGTCCAATTTGTGAATATTGTTCATTTATTAACACATTTAAAATGTTTTTCTTCTTTTTTGCAGCAACTGGGGTTGATACATGCAGATTTAAAACCTGAAAACATAATGCTTGTAGATCCACAACGTCAACCGTACCGTGTTAAAGTAATTGACTTTGGCAGTGCATCGCATGTCAGTAAGGCAATCTGTAATACCTACCTCCAAAGCCGGTACTACCGTGCTCCTGAAATTATTCTTGGTATGTTGTTGTTTATATTTATTGTTATTTTTTTAATTTCAAATTTCTTTTTAGGTAGGAACACATTATTTATGGGAATTTGTATTATTTCTGATGATGTGTTATAATAACTGATCTGTGATGCTGGAGAATTCCAGTTGAAATATGTTTACGTACTTTTATTCTTTTTCATTATTGTGGTAGATTTTTTTTATGTTATATATTACTTGTTTCATTTTATGTAAATACGTATTTTGCATTATTCAGTGTAATAAATTCATTAAATTTATCTAATTTATACTGTGTTAGTTTGAATATTTCCATTGTTAAATAGAATTGAAAATGAAGCTTTTTTCCAAACTTATTAAAAATTATTTTATATCTTAATTTTTATATTGACATCAATATGTTTTTTGATCAATTGTATTTATAATTGTAGTTATTCTTTTTTCTTGTTGAAAAAAATCGACTTTCATGATAAAAATTAAATTCTGTTAAATAATTTTTTACATTTTTTATTTTATATATTGCTAAACTAACTGCATTATTATTTATTAGAAAAAATATTGTTTCTGAAAAGCAGTACTATCATTAGTTAGCAGTACTAACATCTAGAATGAAGACGACATCAATATCAAAATTTATTAGGCTAATGTAAAATAGAAGGATAAAGGAAAATGTGAATCATAAGTTTGTTAAAAACAATACTGTAGCTATTTCTTGTCTTTTTCAAAAAATATGCTGTATTCGGTCATTGTTTCTGAGTTGATTGGCTACTTCACTGGCAATCTTGAATTTCAGTCATTTTGTACTAGGCAAGACTTTTTTTTATACCAGTAATTAGTGTTTAAATATCTCTTATTGTATGAATATAATACCACTTTATAATCGGTTCAAATCATCAGCAGGTATGCAATTTTTCACACGCCGCCAGAGTTTCATTCCATTTGTCCTCAAACAAAGCTCAGAGCCTTTTGGTAAACTAATTTAAAAAATTGTAATAAAATATTTGTTCCTCGATACTATTGTTAAATGTTGCATCTATTATAGATCCACAGTTCCCAGAGTGTGATATCTTGGGAATAATATTCTGGCAATTGAAGGTTAAGAAATACGGTAAAACTCCTATAAAAAGCTACTTTTAATGAACCGATTCTTTTAGATCACCAGAGAAGAGTATTGGAAGTGCCTACTGTTGGCATTTAATAATGTTTTAATGACTAGCAATCGATACCGCTTAAAATTTATTTAAAAAAATTGAAATTTTATATGAACTAACAAATAGCATCTAAAATATATGTAACAAATATTGGTAATTTTATGCTATTTAATTTTTGAAATTATATTTTAATATATTTATGTGGTATCTTGCAAATACAGTGCAACCCCCCCCCCCTCGCTATAATGTGGTTATCAGGGGACTTACATGATACCCGTGTTATAAGCTAACCATGTTATTTTGAGAAGTAAATTTTAAATCACAAAGGAGATCAATTAAAAAAATAGGCAGAAATAGTGGGGCTGTACTGTATTAACAAACATAGCAGTATGCTGTATACTTTTTTTTATTAGTGACATTCTCTAGGAAAAGATGGAAAAAATTCAGTTTAGTTGATTTTTCCAAAGTCATTCAGCTCTCATAAAAATTATGGTCCATATTGAACATTTTAATTATCATTGTTGATTTTGAATAAAATAGAAAAAACTGCATGGTGATTTTACAACACTTGAATATATCATGGAATAACATTTTTAAGTTAAAGATTGTGAAGAGACATGAAATGTAAAATTGTTACATAATAAATAGGATCAGGAGATCTCCTGTGGATCATAAGCATCATGTCATCCGACTCCAGTATTAAGGCAGGCAAGGCACTAAAGAACATTGCCATAGAGAAACAAGAAAAAGAAAAATTGTAAGAGGAAGGAAAGCTATTGTACATGTATAGGGTGTTGAAGCAGCTCCACCCTGATTCTGTTATTTCCTTGGAAACAATGAATATAGTTCATTGACTGCATACTTAGAACTTCATAGTAGACTTTTTTAATTCTTACTATAACAAATAGTTGACAGCCATTAGCACGGAGATCTATATAGTGGTTAGGCTGCTGTCTCTTGGCAAATTAGCAAAATATGCTGAAAGAAGACGCCTAGACCACTGTTAAATATATCAGTACTGTGGATTGGCAGTCTTCTACGCTGTTTGAAGCAACTGTACATGACCATAAATGAAGTGGTGGTTGAAGTAGCATTTAATTAACCAATTTCTGTAAGTTTTTTTTATTTGATTTACAATATATATCAATTTCACTGCTGCTATTGGTATTTATTAGTGACTAATGACCCCCAATCTAGACACTTTATTTCAAATTTATTCATTAAAAAATAAGCAACTAACCTTGCTTGGATTTAAAACAGATCTGCAGCATTACAAGGCTATAAAACTATTAACCGATGATTCTAACAGTTTGCTCAAGTAAGATTTTGTAGTTATCATACTACATTATTTTTTATTGCTTCTATATATTTCAATATTATATTAATTATTAATTTTATTTTTTTAATTTATTTCAGGATTGCCATTCTGTGAAGCGATTGACATGTGGTCGTTAGGTTGCGTAGTGGCTGAATTGTTCTTAGGATGGCCTTTGTATCCAGGTAGTTCAGAATATGACCAAATAAGATATATATCTCAGACTCAAGGCCTACCTACAGAACATATGTTAAATAGTGCATCAAAAACGACAAAATTCTTTTATAGAGATATGGATAGTACTTACCCATTTTGGAGACTAAAGGTAAAGATCCTTTTTATTTTGTATTATAAATATTTTAATTTATTTGTGGTTAAGGTTGGATTTTTAGTTTTTTTTTTTTAAATTTGGCAAGGGAATAGTTTTTTCAAAGAAGCTTTTATGTTGTGGAATGTTGTACAGCATGATTGGAATTGTATAAAGAAAGGGATGACTGCTGTTTATAGAAGTACTATGATGGTTATGCAGTAATCCTTAAATGCCAAGCTGGTAGGCATAGGAAATCTTGTGGATTGTTTAAACCTTTACCAGTTATTAAAAGTATCCGAAAATTTCTGTGCCTTTTTACAGTTTTTATTATAAAAAAAATATTATAAAAATATATATTATTATGTATTTATACATTGTTATATAATGGTTTTGTGTATGCAGAAAGTTATTATTACAAGGTGATATTTTTTCCATCTGAGAAAGTATATTTGAGTTTTTGAGAATCAAAAATTTTCTCATTTACAAAATTTTTTAGATTATATTCTTTTGATTAAATGTTTCTTTTAGTATTGTAAAATTTGAAGTAGACATTGTTTTGAAAGTCTGAATTTTGATTTACATCATGTATGGTATTTAAAAAATATGTTGTTAAAAATTTATTAAAGTGGTTAGTAATGGTTTACTTTTATGTTATTTTAAGAGACATAAAAAAAACTTTTGTGTCTGAACTAGCTTTTGGCATATGTCAGCATCATTTGTCCTCTAGTTGGCTTCATTTGCCATTTGTGAGTAAATATTGAAAACAGGATGTACTTTAACAATATCGTGAACATGTTCATGTATTTTATTTCATAAGCTTTGTTAATCGACTTTTGTAAATCACCCTGTTAAAGCAAATCACATGCTATGCAAACATCTGTATTATGAAACTGTTACTTATGGAAATGATCAAATTATAAAACTGTTGAACCAGACTTCCACTGAGGTGGAGGTCGCGTAAGTAATAAGTAAAAAAATATTTTATATACGGCTGTATAATTTTATAATTTGATTATTTATGTATACTTCTTTTTTACAGACACCGGAAGAACATGAAGCCGAGACCGGTATTAAATCTAAAGAGGCGAGGAAATACATTTTCAATTGCTTAGATGATATCGGTCAAGTTAATGTAACAACTGATTTAGAAGGCGGTGAATTATTAGCCGAAAAAGCTGATAGAAGGGAATTTATTGATCTTCTAAAAAGGATGCTTACTATGGACCAGGTGGCAGTATTTTAATCCCTGTTAATAGTTTATATTAGTTCTATTAATCCACATTATATTATTTAACAATTTCTCCTCGAGGTCAGGGTGTTTGTGATAATTTGAATGTTATGTAATATTAAATCATGAACTATTAGAAGCACAATAAAGATGACATTTAGAGTTAAAATGTTCTTCAGGTGTTAAAATATCTATTGACGTAGCTCCCTTTTTTTGAAAGTTGTTTTAAGTTTTAAAAAGGGAAAAAGGAATTTAATAATGCGTTTTTCATTTTGAAATTTATCGTTATATAAAAATTGTTATTGCAGTTTTGAAGATGCAAGGTATAAAGCTCTTGAAGATTGATTGTTGTTTATGATTCCTCGAATATTGATTTTAAAATAATTGTTCTCACCATATATACAGGAGTAGTTTTTTCTAGACCTATCTCAGGTTATAGTAAACCTAGCGTTCCTGTACGCATTATATTATTTTTCATTTACACTCTTATGATAATATGGCCGATTGATAAGTTGCTAACATTTATTAATTATTCACAAAAGAGATTTAAATAAGATTAAAATGCAGTAAAGTGTACATATGACAGGTTTATTAATGAAATTAAGTTGACAATAAAATATAAACAAGTAACTTGTATTTAAATAAAATATGGCTTATATGTAAATAAAAAATATTTTGAAAATTGAAGTCTTAGATTTTTTCTAAAGTCTATTAGACCTCACCAAATACCATAAAATTTATTTTGAATTTGATATTACTGAAGTTTTCGTACTGTATGTCAGCTTTGTAAGTACGCTTTGTAAGTATGTCAGCTTTGTTTTACTTATAGCCGTGTCACCCTTTCACATATCCATATCATTATTATAAGTTGTTTAATCTCTCATAAATCATTGCAACAACTACATAGCTAATTAATTAGGAGTTGCAAAGTTTCATTAATCCTTAGCTTAATTCCTTTCAATAACATTACTGATATTTTAACATAATTGCATATAGAATATAGTTTTTCACAATAGAAAAAATAATCTTTAAAAATTGTGTAAATTTAATGTGTTTTTTGTGTTGAAGTAAGTAATGAAAACTTCATAAGTAACATTTATGAAGGAAATATTTGGTGGGAATCTCCAAAAATTTGGCAAATCGACTAGAAATAATACTTAAAAATGTTTTGTGAGAAATAAGAAATTTATTTACTTTTGTCAGATCGGGTTCTAGTGATATAATATACAAAGTGTCACGAAAAAAGTATAACAGGCCATTCATTTTTGGATTCTGCATCAAGATTTGTGAAAGAATAGTTGTTTTTTCCTTTCATTTTCCTTTTATTTGCCATTTCATGTATGTCAAGATGGGATTGAAGGATCGTAATATTTTATTTCCTTGTTTACACTAACTGATAATAAATAAACAAATTATGCTGTAAAGATGATTATAAATTTTTGAAAATGGCAGCCATGTCAGTTTCTTCAAAATACATTTTATTAGTTAAGTCTTAAGTCTCATTGTAAACAAAATCTCATCTTATTCCTAAAAAACTATTTTCAGGTGTTTTTTCATTGCAGCTGTCTGGATTTTAATTTTTTATTTTTAGAAAACAAAAGAAAAAATTATTTTTTTTTATTGTAGAAAACTCTGGTGTACAGTTTTTTATTGCCAAATGATATACATATATTTATATATATATTTTTTCCCCAGACATATTTATCTCTGTATCAAATAAAATAATTTTAACAATATATAATACTTTAGCCGCCAGATAACAGTCAGAATAAGAAAGTAAGAAAACTTACTAACTGTAGTGCTTTTAGAGCGTCACTCCATCTTCAGCAGTCAATAATATAATTACACATTAATTAAAATAAATTTTATCATTATGTTTGCTGTCTATAAATAAATCTTTGCATCTACCAAGGCATCTTAATGAGTGGCATTTTATATTAAAATATTTAGTTATTATATCAGGTGCACTAATTTATATAAATTGGTAGATCTGTATAATTAAAACAATTTAATTAAGATGTTTATTTATATATGTTTAATTTCCATATTAAGCTATTTGTACGTTTGAGTGTGTTTCTCTCCTTTAGTTATTCATGACAGTAGGGATTTAATCGTCATCTGGTAATGTATGCTGATGAAATTGAAATATGGCTGATTATTTTATAATAATCTGCCTTTTAAGATAAACTTCATTAATTCAACATTTTAATTTTCATTAAATTTCAGTTTATTTCTATGTTTAGATTGCATTAATAAATTCTAAATTTGAGCTTTTATTTATATTATTGATTAGTTTTGATGTTTGTTAATAACTGTTACTGATAGGTTTATTCAGACTGTTTGAATTCTTATGAATTAATTCTGATAAGTGGTGTTTTGGTGGGGGGAGGGCTATTAGTTTGAAATAAGTTTATTGTTATGTATTTTGAATTAGTGAAGTTTTATTATATTTTATATTTGTCTTATTTGTAGTGATATATTTTGACAACTTTAACTTGTTATAATTTTGCACAGTACAAATTTTGTATATAAATATATAAACTGTTCATTTTATTGGATAAATGAATGCACTATTATTTCAAACAGCTCATATTAAAAGCTTAATGATTTTTTTTTTGTATATATGTTTCTTAAAAAGAAAGTTCATAGAATAGTTGTAATTAACAGAAATAAATGGTAATTAATTAGCTGCATATAACCCAAAAGTTACTATTATTGGTTGGATAGTGTAGATTTTCATCCATTAAAATGGGCATAGTGTGCTACTACGCTTCCCTTCATACAGATTTAAAACTGATGTTAGCAGTTTTTAAATAAGCAGTTCTTACTCTCCTTTGATAAATTAATCTAATGGTTGTAAATTATTTTTCAGTTCGCTTCCATTTATAATCATTTGGTCAATTTGTGCCCGTTACAATGTGTCTTTCGTTTGATCCTTGTAGTTTTTTGAAGTAATTTTATTTTATGTTCTGCATAATTGTTTTATTTATTGTAAAATCTTCTTTTTTAGACATTTTTCATATTTTTTTTATCCCACAACTCATATTTATTTAATGATTTTAAGCGACTTTGAATTGTATCACCTTCTCTGGTTTGATTATTTCATTTTTTCTTTTGTGTAATACATAATTACATAATGATACTCAAAAGGTTTTGAAATTAGCTTATAAAAAAGGAAGTAAATTAACTTAAAAATCATTAGCCTTCTTCCCCTTCAAAGTAGTGCCCTTTCTCCCAGGATAGCTTGATTCTACTGTTTTTCCAAGCTCAAAATCACTTCTAAAAGTTATCGCTCATCAGTGTTCATTACCTCCTGCAATTTAGATCTTTTCGATGATCTCAAGAGCTTCAATTTCATCTCGGAAAAAGAAAGGTGTCACAGTGCTGGAAATGAAGTTTGGGTTAGTTTTGAAAAGTTCTTTCAGCTCGATGCAGACTTGAATGTAGTACTGTGTTTGTTTAATGCTGAGCAGTCTTGGAACAAATTTTTTGGCCATACATTGCATGTTGAGGTTCTGTGCAACAAAATTTGTAGACAAATATTATGCGATTGGCCTTCTTGGAAATATTGAGAGTTTTGCTTCACTTTTGCACAGTGGCTTCATGAATTTCTGTTACATTTTTGAGGGATGCTGTCAGTCGAAGGAGGACTAGAAGATTTGTCATCATCTGATAGTTGTTGTACATTGGTATTCAGCAAGCTTTCAAGACCTTGCCGAGTTTAAAGCAGATTTTAACTTAACTTATTGTGGTTTACGCCATTCATTTTCATCTCATGATATAATTGCACAACAGCAAAACTGTACTTCACAAAGTCACAAAAAACTAATGTACAGGGTCTGAGAGAGAGAGAGAGAGAGAGAGAGTGAGAGAGATTGTTTGTGTACACACGTGTGTACGCATGAAAATGAACAAAAAAAAACCAGTAATTGTACAGAACCCTCCGAATATTTGTCAAATCTTTTATTAGTAAAATTATTAAAGCCAATGTAGCGTTATTTTTTGATGCAATGTTAATAGAAATTTCAAACAGTTTAGACATATAGTTACTTTACATTCTGAATCTGCTATTCTAATGTTTGACTACTATCAGTCAATAATCGGTCAGAAAAAGGTATCTTTGTATTAAATATTTTATTAATTATGAATAGTACAAGGGTTATTTTTTTTCAAGGTCCGATTGGTCGCGAAATAAAAACCCGTTCCAAAATCGGATGAACCTTTGTGCAGCATCTCTAGTATTATGGCCTTCAATCACGCCGCGTCACTTCGTTTAGTTCTAAACATGCAGCTAGCATGTAAACATGTCTACAACAATAGTATCTCCCACCAAGGGTGAAGTGCGTGCGGTAATTCAATTTCTTCAGGCTGACAGATGTAATGCAGCTGAAATTCATCGACAAATAAGTAATGTGTACGGTGAAACTTCAGTGAGTGACAGCAAAGTGCAACAATGGTGCAGGAACTTTAAAGCAGACGTACAGATGTTCATGATGCAGGCGGTCAGGGAAGGTAGTGTCAACCGATGATCTCGTTCAGCGAGTGGATGAGACAGTTCGAGAAAATCGTCGGTTCACAATTTCTGTATTGAGTGATTTGTTTCCTGAAATTTCAAGGTCAGCTCTCTACACCATTGTGAGTGAGAGACTTCAGTACCGCAAACTGTGTGCTAGATAGGTTCCCAAGGTGCTCTCCGACCATCACAAATCAATGAGAATAGATGCCTCCCTAACGTTTCTCCAGCGCTACCACAATGATGAAGATTTTTTGTACAAAATTGTCACAGGGGACGAGACACGGGTCCATTTTGAAACTGAAGAAACAAAAGAACAATCCAAACAGTGGATGCATTCTCATTCTTCCAGTAAACCAGAAAAGTTCAAGCGAACCTTCTCCAACAGAAAGTTTATGGTTACTGTGTTCTGAGACCGGAATGGAGTTTTCTTGGTGGAATTGATGGAATGTGGCACGACCATCACTGCAGCCTCATACTGCGTGACTCTTCAACGTATGTGAAGGGCAATTCAGAATAAGTGGAGAGGAATGTTGTCATCAGGCATTGTCTTTCTCCGTGACAATGCTCGGCCGCACACTGCAGCTGTAACAAAGAAGCTCCTGCAGCGTTTTTGTTGGGAACTGTTTGATCACCCACCATACAGCCTGGACTTGACTCCATCTGATTTTCATCTCTTTGCTCACATGAAACGCTGGCTAGGAGGATAACATTTTGGCACAGACATCGAGCTGCAGACCAGCGTGGAAACATGGATGAAAACACAGGCTGTTCCGTTCTATGATGAGGGTATTGGAAAGTTGGTACAAGCTATGACAAATGTCTAAATCGGAGTGGCGACTAAGTAGAGAAATAGCGTAACTATGCTAGTACTTGTTACAAATAAGACATTTTTTATTTTCACTGTGGTTTTAATTTTGTGACCGATCGGACCTTGAAAAAAAATAACCCTCGCAAATTATTAAAAATAAAGATTGAAGGTGATTTAAGCAGAGATAGATATTTCTCATTCGGTGAATTCCATTTGGTTATTATATGTCTCAATTCCTTCCTTATCTGTTTTATCAAAAATTGGTTTTTCTAAGGTATAAAATGAAATATTGCAATCAAATTTTTTAAAAACCTCTTTTAATAGTTCAGTATTCATTGTTCACATCTATAATTGTGTTATCTGTCGTATTGTTTTACTTTTAAAGAAAGAAATAATTTATTTTGTTTGATACATTTAAAGGTAAATTGTCAGTATGTTAATAATTGATGTTTTTTGTGCCTAATACTTCATAAGATAATGTCTTAAGACGTTGATAATTTTAAGACAAAGATAATGTCTTCCTCTATTTTATTATATACATTATAATAAATTATTTATTTTAATTACATTATTATGTCACATGGTATTATTTATAAGAAGGATCTTAATTAGAATATGCTATTAATTTAGTTTTTCTATTGTTTTTATGAAGTACATTGCTCTTGTGAACTTTTCTCCTGATATTGTCTGAAGACATCATTTTTCAGCAGATATAACATTTAGCATATATATTTGTAAGTTTCTTCTTTTTTAGAACAAAAACAATATGTTAGTATAACAGCTTCACCATACATCCCTTTATTTTTACTCAGTTTTTAATTATCATTCTTATTTTTTTAATATAAATATCATTTATGTAATTTATAGAATGTTTGGAAACTCATTATATTACTAAGTTTTCAGTACAATAGATAACAACACATTGTAAATATTTTCTCCCGAAAAAAAAAAAGTGTGTAATTATGAAAATATGGTAAATATTAGATTATCGGTTGGAATTTTGATTTATTTTAAAGATTTAGTTCTTTCCAGATTATAAAGCTGTGGTTGTCTGGAGAATCCCTTCTAGTTTAATAACATGACTAACAATCAGAAGTAGAGATCAGGCTGTATTTTATGAAAGTTATATATTATTGGTTTTTTCTTCTATTTAGAAACTTATTATTAATTGCTTATTTGCTATTTCAACATCGATCAATTTATGAAACCAAAACTTAATTATATTTGATTTCAACAAAATTGTACCTTACAGCCGCAGCTGAAAGAATTAAGAATTCATGTTAGTAAAATATTACTGTATTATTTTTATAGGGATCAGCAAAAGAAAGCATGCCTGGAATGAATTAAACAAATTTGTACTCTGGTAACTTCACATGATGCTTTCTGTGAAATCAGCCAATGTGTTGAGGACTGTACGACTATTTTACATGGTTTTTTTTTTGAAAGTTTTCTGCTAATATATGTATTTTGAGTTCAGTCCATTTTTCATTTATTGCTAAACTTAATTATTAAAGAGTTTAATCAATTTTAATATATATCATTAATGCTTTATCTCTTCAAGTAGTAGTTTTATCTGAATTTAGAAAAATCAAATATTTTTTGCAACGAATATTTTCTTTTTAATTTCAGGAAAGACGTATAACGCCTGGTGAAGCCGTTAATCATGCGTTTGTAACTTTAGCTCATTTAGTTGATTATGCGCACTGTAATAATGTCAAGGCATCTGTACAAATGATGGAAGTTTGTAGAAGAAACGGATTCAACAGTAGCTCTGCAGGCGGTTCACACCCGCACCAAGCACCAGTTCCTCCACCGGCACCTCCTCTTGTTGCTACACTTACTTTCAATAACCAGTTGACTAACCAGGTACAGTCACAACAAAAAACACAGAAAGAATCAGTGCAACGGCCTCATCCTCAAATAAATCCACAACCGTTACTTCAGCATCCACTTCTGCAACATGCTCCTAGGTTCCTTCTTCCTCCACCTCCTCCGCCTGCTCGAATTCCTGATATTTATAAAATGGTCTGTTAAATATTTTTTCCTTCCTCCTAAATATAAATTTGTAATGAATATTAATGTTGTTATTTAGAAAAACTGGATTTGTTATAATGGTCATATAAATATAAACCGGAAATTTGCCTCACAGACTGAGGAAGAGTAGAGAATGTGGTGGGAATGGCTGATAGTTGATTTGAGTGTAGGGAAGCGACTTACTCCTAAGTCACATTTCCATGTTGGTAGCAAATGAGATTTCTATCGATCTTGTACAAAGAATTATAATCTAATTTCTTACCAATGAAGATGTCAGATCCTCTCAGATTTTGACTACTCCAGGCACATTTCAGAATGCTACTCAGTCAAAAACTCAAGTGTTTGATTGGGCTAAAAAATTGTGATGTGGCAGTGATCCAGTGGAGAACAATAGTCACGAACATCATCTGCAGACCAGCGTTATTGAAGACATCATTCAGACCGTTCGTGACCTTGTGGAATAACCACAAGGATAAACACAACCGTCGCTGAAATTGCATCAGAGGTGGGTATAAGTGCTGCATACAATGGAGAATTCATATTATGTTGTCAAGCAGTTGGATACACCAAAGTATTGGCAAGGTGGCTTCCATGTCTTCTCACTTAAGCACAGAGAAATGTCCGAAAAGACATCTGTCAGCAGCTTGTAAATCGTTTTGAGGAAGAAGGAGAGGCATTTTTGGACCGCATTGTGACCTGTGACAAAAACATGGGTCTACCTGGGAAAGCAAGAGAACAAGTATGGAGTAGTGAAAAAGTGGTGAGGAGGACACTGATCAAGGCCAAGAAAAATTTGACAACTGTGTTTTGGAACTCAAAATGTGTGTTGCTGATTGATTTCCTGCATGAATGAAAGACAGTAAATGCGATTTTACTACTGCCAGTTGTGTGATGTCAGGGCTGCTTATCACAACAGACGACATCAATAACCAATTTGCAACATCCTCCTTTTCCATGACAATGCACAGCCAAATACAGCAGCTCAGACTCGCAATAAACTCTATAAAATTCATTGGACACCTATTTACAGTCCGGAGTTATTACCGTATGATTTCTAAGTTATTGGTTTGCTGAAAGAAGCTGTAGGAGCGGAAAGATTCAAAGACTATCATTCAAAGAGTATTACGTGCACAATTGATTCTTAGGGTAGCCATCCTGTTTTGTTTTTTTTATGAGGGTATCAGGAAGCTACCTATTCGGTGGAGAAAGTATATTTCTGTTGAAGGAAATTATATAGAAAAATAAAAATAATCTATTTGTAATTTTATATTACTTCAGTAAAGCTGTGTAAACAAATTCTGGTTTATATTTGAATGTTCTTTGTAATAAAGTCTTGAAATTATGAAAGATTATGAAATGTATGCTTGGGCTATATATTAAAAGTGTGAGGGTGAGTTAGGAATTATTTTCATGAAAAATAATTAAGGAAATTATTTTTTTACACTGTTAACTCTGCTTGTAACTACTGACAAAGCTGGGGTTATTTAATCATGTCATATGAGATGGACAGTTTTATACACCTATTGGCAGATCAATATTATGATGTTACTTAGCACCCCTCAGATGTATTTATTTATTACCAAATTCCTTTAAGCATTTATATATACAAAAAGGACCTGTAGGGGCATAAACACCTGTACATAGGTTGGTCCTATATTTTTAAAAAAATTATATATTTTACACAAATTGTGAATTATACCTCGCTCAATTAAAACTATATAAATAAACTATATCGTAACATTTAAAAAATTAATGTTTCAGTGTATAAAAAGATCATAAAAAAAGTAGAATCCATTTCCAGAAGATAATCATTAGCCCTTTATACAGTATCAGTCTTTTTTTATTTGGTCTTTCAATTTTCATTTTAACATTTTTTTTACTAACATCGAGATCCTTAAATTTATTTTGCAGTTCATTAATATATTTTTGGAGTAGTAGACATAGCTTCTTTGTCCGGTTGTGTTAACAGGTGTTTTGGTAACTTAATACTTCTAAAACGACTGTTAATTGGATTTTGAATAAACTCATTTTTTAGTTCTTTTTATAGGTACACAATAAAATTGTCTGGATCTTGTTCACTGATTTCTATTATTCTAAAAATACTTTTTTGTAGCCTGTTCAAAGGATTAAACGATGAACCATAAAGACCGCTCCATCCAATGATACCATACACTGCCATACTGTGAAAAATACCATAGTATACATGCAACATCTGCTTTCTCAATAATACTTGTTTCAACCTTTAGAAACATAAACTAGTTATTTGGTTTTTTATAACTAATGTTGTTCACATTCACATCTCACTTGGTAATGTAAAGTGTCATATGTCACTCATATATATTTACTGGTTTTGACTCCTTGGAGATGCTGACCGTTGATCATGATGTCTATGTTATCCAGTGTAGAATCTCTGTAATTGCCAAAAGTTATGAATACTGATTTGTTTATATTAAGTATAAGGTTGTTTTAATATAACCATGAGAAAATAGAATCAAGTTTAGCAGACGTTGAATCTGCCAGTTCAGTCCATGCATGTCCATTCATTGATATGGCCGTGTCATCAGTATATGTAATTTGATCATTCTGTAGAATTAACAAGTTATTTATATAGAGAATGAATAACAACGACCCTAAAATTGAGCCCTGTGGCACCCCAACATTCATCTTAACTGGCTGACTTAGTACCATTAACCTTAACAACTTGAGTTCTATCTTTCAAGTAACTTTTTATAAGAGATAGGCATACTCCTCTTATTCCCATATTGTGCAGTATGGATAGGAGAATTGTATGATTAACTGTATCAAAAGCTTTATAGTAGTTCAGAAAAGCAACCACCATTGGCCTGCCACAGCATAGGCTATCATAAATAAATTTGTTAGGTGAGCAATAACATCATTAGTGCATTTATTCCTTTGAAAACCAAACTGTTTGTCACTAATTAAGTTGTGTTTCATAGCAAACTTGTACAATCTAGAGAAAATTATTCTTCCAAATACCTTTGCCAGGTTGGATATCAGTGCTATAGATCGATAATTGTTGACCAGAGTTTTTGATCCACCCTTATGGACTGGGCATATAACTACAATCTTAAATTGCAGTGGACATGGACCTTGCACCATAGGATTGTTTATATTGTGCGTAAGAATTTTGAAAATTATGCAGCCTCCTGTTGTCCTCTGGTAAAATTTATGAGATTAAATTAGGTAAACAATATGGTAATGATGTTACTTATTTTGACCTGTATATGCACAGCAGAATAAAAACATATATTACATTGTACAATCATTGTACGATCAATATCAATCTTTTCACAAATTAATTTTGTGAACACAGACCTACATTTATGTTGTTTTGTAAAGCATTTATATTGTTTTGTATATTATATTAATTGAAAAAGAATGTCAAGTTAAAAACCCGGTAAAAACAAAAAAACCATAAAAATACATTTTCTGTTAAAGCATAGTTATTATGAGAGTTGTATTTAAATTTTTTAAATTTTTAAAAAAAATTGCCTAGCGGTTATAAGCACTCTGGATAGTTGGATATTCAGAAAATCAGCATTTGGCTAATTGCCATCCCGCTATATCTATTCAATGAAAGATGCAACCTTTCTTTGAAACTTTTTGTAGATCATTACTTTGAAGTCATAACAGATTTAAAAATGGCTTTTATTTAAAGGATGTGAGTTAAAGGAAAATTGTAACCAGATGTTATAATTTTTTCTTCAGATAAGTCATCTTATTTGTAAGTCATTATTGTAGTTATATTAATCACCTTTACAAAGTGTTGAATATAATTCTTCTCAACTACTTGTTTAGTATAAGCAAGCAATATTTTTTTATAAAGAATGAAAAGAATCATTAGTGTATCTCAAGATTTACTAGTTTTTACTTGGATTGAAAATACCTACTATTATATTAATTGTAATACAGAAATACCTGTTGGTTTTCAGTACCAACTATACAATACAAGAGGTGTCGCTCGTCAGTACAGCACAGCTGGTAGAGCCGATCCATTCACACAGCATCAGTTGGTCTCATCAATATTATGCCCTCCTGCTTATCAGTCGATGGCTTCACCAGCAAAGCACGTTACAGTTGTTGCCCAACAACCACCACCTCAATTACAAATACAACCGCCAATAATATCACAACAGGTTAGTGAAATACTGTGTAATATTATTCACATTAATGTCCTTAAGTATGAAAAATGGAAAAATATTCCAGTATATAAAAGATTACAAGTAAGTTAATGCAATTGCTATCAAATTGAGTTTAATTTTCTGTTAAATGATTAGATCTGGGTTTGATTGTTATATCAGAGGAAGGGTTTAGAAAATATAACATTATAAGTGTAAAGTACTGCAAAGAAAATTGGTTGATCAATTATTTGCAATTTTAATTTCTTTTTTTTTTAGATGGATGAACAAAATTAATAATAAATTCATTTTTAAATCATTTTCATGCAACATCATCAATATTTTTTCTTACTTGGTTCTGTAGTTCAATATATTGTTGAGAGTTATTTTTTTATACGATAAACATACTAATAAATTGTTAAAAAAATTATGTATTGTTGAATTTTTTTATGACAGTTTCTATGCGGTGCCACACAACCTGTGAATTATGTCATACAGTCTGACCTGCTCTTTCATATGTTTTGCTTAGTTTCATATTTTTTTATTTACAGACATTTCGAAGAAAAGTATGCTATTACTGGGTGAGTGGGAAGTCCCTTTACACTAGTTATGAAATTATTAGGATAGGTGCAACTTACCTTCTAAGGATCTAAAACGTCTGTGTGAGTTCCACCATGTTCAAAGCACAGCTATATGATGCATCTCCATTTTTGGTTGTTCATCTGCAGGGATAAATCAGCATATTCAAGGATGATCATTTCAAATTCTACCAAACAGCATATTATGGAACTGCTCGTTGTAATGTATCTTGAGTTTTCAGATCTCTTCTTGTATAAAACCCCAGAGTGCATTGTCAGGTGTGGTGAAGTCAGGGCTTGTTGCTGACCAAGGCAATGGAGCCGGAAACTCTTCTGATCCGAGTTCAATCCAGCAATTTGGAAAAATTTTGTTGAGGTATCTGCGAATTCTGCATCCAAAGCAAAATGCACTGGAGCACTTGCTGAAACGTAATGATTTCAGTGATCCCTTTTGTTGTTAATTCTGGAATCAATTATTTGTCGATCATTCTATGATAACTGTGTTGATTAAATGCGCTGTCAAAAAAATAAGGACCATGGAGATGTTTAGCTGTCTCCACCGGTCCAAATCATAACATGAGGTGAGAATGGTGTTCAATTTCCAAAAAAAGGGAGAATTGTCTTTCACAAAAAAAAAAGAATTTTGATTACAAGAGCTTCAATAAATTCTCACACTCCTCTGAGAACATGATATTCTTTTAATTTTTTGCTCTTGGAAGGTGTTCAAGCAATAACTGATGTGCGTAAACTCGTCAATCATGGTCATTGTCACTCACCTCATTAACTGTGGCTGGACAAAAAATGTAATTTTCAATTCCTTCCACAAACGGTCTCACACTGTTGTTTCTTCGGTGATTGTTGAATCGGTGCCTCTACAGCAGCACACTTTCAGCTCGAGTGCTTGGCCTCTCATTGTGTGGCACATCAAAAACACTTTGCGTTGCAAAAGCCTTCTTCTCCCATGTCGGTAATGTTTGCCATGATTGTGCCGATTAACCGAAACACACAAGAAGTCTTTCATAATTTCTTCAATGTTTTAAAACAGTGTGTGGGTGTTCATGGAGCCAAACACAAACTTACAAAACACTCTTCAGCATTGAATGCAGCCATATCCGCCATCATTGTACACTTAATTACAACTTAGTTCATCCCACCGTGAAGTAAACACACCGGATGATTTCTACCACAGCTTATCTTCCCCATTTTTTCCAGCAAGAATGGGTGATAACAGCGGTGAGAATTGGCAGCAGTAGAGCCCAATTAAGCTGGATTTATGGATTTATTGTACTGTAAAGGGACTTCCTGCCCACATAAAACATTAAAATGGAATGAGTACCTTAACGTTAGAATTTTCATAACATTTTATTATTTTCAAAAATCATTTTATAATTTTTATCATTTACATTTTGAATGTATGTCTTGTATATTTCTGCGCAAAAAATTATAGATAAAATATACAAACTAAGGTAATGAAAAGTAGGTCTCCTTGCTCAAAACTGTGCAAGAACTTCTTTTTGTATGACAATCATACTTTTTTCAATACATTCAATTCTTATTAAGTATCTTACGTAATTGCATTTCTTAAAACTACTAAAGACAGCTAATTTATGTAATATTTTTATAAAATTCTAAAATTAACATAGCTCTTCAGCATAAGCAGTAGCTAATAATTTTTAAATACCGGGTAATTTTTTTAAATATAGAGAATTGTATTTTCATATATTTTACTTTCTTTAAACTGATTTTATTAGAAAAAGTATGCAGCTCAGGAGATTGAACTAAGTTTGCATTTCATTACCATTTAACACATAGCTGAAGAAGAAAATTGTTCAACTTCATGAAATCTTTGAACATTAAATTGAAATCTGATTCTTTGAGTCTATTTATTTTTTTACTTGTAGATTTCATTGTAAAAGGAGTTTGTGATTTGGTGTCTACTTATATTTCTCTTAGAGATTAATAATTCAAACTTAGTCCTTTTTTTTTTTTTTTTTTTTTTTTTTTTTTTTTTTTTTTTTTTAGTTGTCAATCATACATAATCTTGTACAAGAAGTTGAAAGATTTTTAAGTGCTGTGCTCTATTGGTTATGTTGCCTTGGCTTAAGTATAATGAGCTTTTTAAAAAAAATTATGTTATTGTACAAATTAGTTAATTTATATATCAAATAGATTAACAAGTAACAAACCAGTATTTAAGAAAATGATATAATGATTCATATTAATGTCGTAAACAAATATCAATAAAAGATTTTTAAAAAACTGTTTAAAAAAATTTTTTTTCTGAAAATTTTATTCTCTAAATTTTAAACATTTTTTTTATCTGTAAATATCTTTTAACATGTTGTAAGATTGTCCAATTTTTTTTTTAGACATTAATATTTACTTATATCGTAAAATTAATATTAAGAGGTAATACAAGTGCCGAGTTCGACAACATATAAAATATAAATATTTCATCAGATGACGATGTTAAATGTGACGATGTCATCAGATGACGATGTCCAATTACATTGGGAAAACTTTTTATTGGCTTACGCTAAGAGTTCAGCGACTTTACAGTAGGAAGATTTTACCGTGTATTTTATAAGTAGTGATTTGGTTTTATCGTTGTAGCAGCAGTATGTACCGGTTTCTATGGTTGAACCGAGCGGTCGACAAATGCTAGCCGTACAAACATCATCTTGGCCTACAAACCGACAAATGGCAATTGTACCATCGTGGCAGAGTATACCACCACAGCATGCTGCTATACAACAGCCTCTTCTGTCAGATGCTGGAGACTGGGGACGTCCTTTACTTGTTGATTCTTCTACATTGATACAGGTACGTTATTTTGAGAAATCTAGTCCAAATATTCTATCTATAATTAAAATATTTTAGGTCAGAAACAATAAAAGAGAAGGTAGTAGATTTAAGCTGATAATTTTAAATTTCATGTAAGCTGTATTTGTAGAATTACTGTGCAAAATATCTTACGAGAAATCTAGTTATGATATATGATGTTATAGCATTTATTCTTTTTCTGTTGTGGTATAACAGTATGTAGCCTCAGTAAGAAAGATGTTAGGAAAATGGAAGTAGGGAGAATGCTTAGATTTGAAATGATTGGACATTTTCTAGACTGAAATTTCAATAAAACTATTATGTTAATCATGTAAATTAACTTAATGAACGGGTGCAAAATTAATACAGAAATGGGACTGGGATGTGTGTGGCATAAATTTTAAAGCGATGAACATTGTTTTTAAGCAGATGGCAGTTAGTAAGATACCATTCTCATCTTGACTATCCAACAGTTAAAAAAAAAATATTGATGGTAACGTGGTAACTGTTACATTAACTGTTGTGGAATGCTATTCATAAGACATTGTTCCCATTTACTGTTTTAATTGTAACAGTCGTACGGTGTTCATCATTTACAGAGATAAGAGGTATTAATTACATTTTTATTAAAAAAAATTTTTTTGTGTCTTAATTCTCCCCACATTGTTTTCTTGGTAAACATATTAGTTTTTAATTTTTTTGAAAATACCTATTTTTTACTGAAGCAGGTTATATTACTTTACTCTAAAATTTTTACTCAAAAAAAAAAACAAAACCCCAAATTTGGTGAGAAAGATAAGAAAAGATCAGTTATTCTGTCATGTAGAAGAACATGACAGAAACTTGATTTAATAAGATAACCAAAATTTTTTACTGTTGTTTTGAAGTGAGTTTTAAGTTTCAAATTCTTGTTGAAGATATAGTGGAAATCTTGCTTTCAGGTGTCTGTGAGTCGGGAAGAAAGTTCAAGGCTGTGTTCATTATTCATTCTCCGTGATTTACTAATTTTTAATTTCAATTCTGAATACAAGCACAATCTAGAAAGCTTTACAAGAATTAAGTCTTGATGTCAATATAAATCGCTTTATGTACTGTTCTTATGACATATTTCACAACATACACCGATAAAAAATAAACCATTTTTCTTTAAAATTCATTCGTATGAGGAAAAATAATTAACATCAAGATGCTTAACTCCATTGTTACGCAGCATAACAATGTAATAGTTTCAATAATATGTAATAGATTCAGTTTAAATCTTCCTCTACTGGCAGGAGGAAGATTTACAGTATGTTATAATAACTGTGTTTGTTGTGGTAGGGTTTTGTTCCATTCTGTTTCAGCATGATTTGGTGTTGAATGAATACTTTTTTAGTAGTTGCTACAGAGAAAATCTACAGTTTTCATTATAACATTGTACGTGTACTAATTTCAGTATCTTTTCAACAGACAGTGCTTCATTGTTAAAAATCATTCTCATATCTTTATAGATAAACCATTTATAATAATACGTATTTTTTATTGTCATGAATTTTAATGACTGTTATGGTTTGTGTGTTCTGTTACAGGATCAAAGACCAGCTGCAGTATTTACAACGGAAGTATATGACAGTTTAGTCGATAGTCCTGGCAGTTCTTGGGGCAAAAGGGGCGTTTCTAAATACCCACCTGTGCCGCATCACCATCACCATCATTTAACTGTTCCTCGGCCAACACCTGGTGATAAAAAAGAAACAACGCAGTTGAGTCCTGTTAAAAAGAGAGTTAAAGAGGGTACACCTCCAACAGGTGTGTTTTATATTGTCTGTTATAGTTATTCTTAGAGATATCATTAACTTCATATTTTATCATCTCGATACTGGTGTAGTGTTTAGTATCATTTATTGTTTTATTCTCTGATTAAAAAAAGCATTAATTAACAAGTTTCAAAATAAAGGATTAAAGATATTTACAATCTTACTTTTATTTTTTGTAATACATCTGGATTTTATTTTATAATTTAATAAAATATACTTACTAAGAGTAATAAAGTAGCGGGTTGGATATGTATGTATGCATATATAAATTTATAATATAAAATAAAATTATAAAATAAAACCTAGATGGCGGAAAATGAAAAAAATAATTCTGTTATTGCAATAAATGGCATTAATTCAATTATGAGTGAGGATTCTGAGAAAGTACTTTCATTATAAATTAAGATAGATATTTTATCTCAATATTCTGTACTATGGTTTTTAATAGAATTTTTAATAATACAGAGGAATAATATGAATCTTAAAAAGAATAATTTTAGTAAAATTATTTATATATATATATATATATATATATATATATATATTTTTTTTTTTTTGTTTTAATTTAATATTAAATGAAATATAAACCACCAAAACACAGTAAATAGGTAAGTTAAAATTTTGCCGTATTGATTCCAAGAATCAGTTTTTCACGGGATCCTGCATCTTCAATTGTTACTAAATTCTATAATTGTATTAAAATAGTGGACAGCAGAATTTGTGTATTTGTCCATAATAAATTTCAAAATCTTTAAAAGCTATTTCAACAAATTATAAATAAATATGTATTAATATAATTACAGAATTTAATAACAGCTGAAGATGTGGGATTGTGCGAAAATCTATTATTGGAATTAATATGATAAGTTTAACTTTCTATTTACTGTTTTGGTTGTTTATATTTCATTTAATATTAAATTTTATTAGCTCAGTAGTCAATATGTTAATGAATTATTTGAATTATCAAAAAAATTATTTTCAATTAAATACAGTGCAGTTGGAAAGTCGCTTTGCAGTATGCTTTAGAATTACGTGGTGCATATGGATTACAATAATAGCAAAAAGTTACAGAGAAGATTGTGATGAAGTATCCATTTCTTGAAGAGGATTGTCTGTGTGATCAGTTCATTTTTTATGGTTTTTTTTTTTATTTACATCAGATTGCCCACAATTAAATTATCTAGTTTTAAATGTATTAGTTATGAATTAATTTAACAAAGTTTATTTATTATAAAATTAAAAAAAACATATATATATATATATATATATTTAAATTTTATTAAATAAACCACCTTTTACAGAATATTGAGAAAGACATATCTTATATTAATATTTCAAGTACTTTCGCAGGATCCCACATTCTTAGTCATGATTGAAATAATTCTGTTATTGCATAATACAAATGCTAAACTAATTATAATTGTGTATTAATTTACACGAGTGTTGCTATGTATTGCAGTTTTTATATAAGACTCCGTTTTCTTTAAACACCATCCTGATGGCTTATCAATTGAAATTTTGTTTGTATTATTACTATTTAATTTTATGTCATCTTTATTAATTTATAATATTACTAAATTTGTTTTAATGTCACAAATATAATGTTTATTGTTTATTAGATGGTTGCCATATTAGATTAACGTAATTTATTATTTTTGTAATTTCTGTAATGTTCAAGAAATCTAGTTTTAAAGGATCTATTTGTTTTTCCAATTGAGGTCTGTTCAAAAAATAACTGAACATTTTTAATTACGTGCCAACAGAAATATTTAGTGACATACAGTTGGCAGCATTGTGTTCCACATAACCTCCTCTGTAACCACATGTTCTTGGCTTGTTGATACCTTGTTTACTTTTCATGTTATTGTTATTTGAGTGCAATGTGTTGAAGTGTTAGTAGCGAATGTGTGTTTTTCAGAAGCAATAATACAACGTAAAATTTTGCGTGAGACCAGGGAAAACTTTCACAGAACCTTTTCAAGTTTTGAAACAAGCTTACGGAGATGATGCTCTAGGTCCGTACGCAATGCTGCAAATGGTTTTCGTGATTTAAAAGCGGTTGTCATCAATTGAAGACGACCCTCGACCAAGAAGGCCTTCGACTTCAACTGATGACACACACATTCAGAAATTCAACGATCTGGTGCGTGCAAATCGCTGATTGACTGTCAGAGAACTTGCAGAAAGAGGGTTAGCATCTCGATTGGATCATGCCATTACATTTTGACTGAAAAATTAACGTGCAATCGTGTTGCAGCGAAGTTTGTTCCTTGTTTGATGACCGAGCAGCAGAAAGAACATAGAGTGGACGATTGCCAGCAACTCCTTGAACAAGCTGATGATGATGATGATGAAACATTCATGCAAAGGATCATAACGGGAGACGAAAGCTGGGTTTACGGATATGACTTTGAGACAGAAATCACTAAATATCTCTGTTAGTGCGTAATTAAAAACATTTGGTTATCTTTTGAACAGACCTTTTATATAAATACCACCACAATCATATTTAATTTTATAAATTCCACACAGATTGTTTGTTTTATTATTATTGTTATAGGTTTGTATGCTGATTTAAATATTTCTTTATTATAAGTTTTAGTAATGTGTTCAATGATATTTTGTGCATATATACTTAACGTATATTTTTTCACTCTTTTGGGTTGTTTGTAAGATATAGTTATTTTATTGTATGTGCCTCTATGAACTTGAAATTTAGATATGGCAGCTGTTTTCCCGGTATTGATATGAAGATAATGAATCGAACTACGTATGCAAAGCCTTATGCACTGTCAAATAGAACACCTGCCCTACATAGTAGTAAATCTTTTAAGTCCTTGTTTCACAGTATAACATAGCATTGCTTTTTTTCATAATTTTCTATATGTTTAGTTAATTAATAGTATACTATTGATATAAACAGCATTTCATGATAAATTAATCAACAATAAAAAACAGACTGCATATGCTTATTTATTTCCATCATATTGATTGCAATGAAAGTACAGTGAAATGCTGATTATCCAGATTGATCTTTGCATGTCCGAAACCAAATAATTAGAAATCTGAGTAAATTGCAAATTAAAAAAGGTTTATCATACTCGCTGGACATATTATCATTTTAATATTAAACGAGTATCACACTTAATATAAAGAAAAAAAATTATAGAAAAACTAATATATTTCAGAAAAATTAGGAAGATCTATAATGTAATAAAAAACAAATGCAGTAAACACATTATTAAAAATGCAATTTTACTAATAAAAGTCAGAATGTACAAAAAGTATGTGAACGGGATTAAAATTTACTACCTTACTGTTTTAAAAAAAAAAGTAATTTAAAAAGCTTATTAGTGAAACTTAGAATAAACATATGGAAAAGAAATTGAGTTGTTTTGTTTCAATAACTGCTTGTTATAAAAAATGCAACTTCTTAAAAATTACACTATGAACTTATCAGAGTTAATCAAAACTTACCTATAAAAACAATTATTTCTTCTTTAAAAATGTGTAATTTATAGTCGCTTTGTAGTTGATCTTTGGTTATGAGCTGCAAGTTCACGTAAGCATTTTAAACATAGAACCACGTTATTTTGTCACTTCAACTGGTCCTTAGCGACAGACAAAATTCATGTTCTTTTTTGTATGTTGGCCCTGGATTACAAGTCATACATCATAGTTCATTATCAATCTTTTTAGTTAAACACAGGCCTAAATTTACGTATGGTTTTTGCTGTATGAAAAAATTGAAAATGTCAGTTAAAAAACCCATAAAAACAAAAAATTGGTTAAAATTTCCTGTTGAAGCAAAGCTTTTTGTTTGAATAGTATTTTAGATTTTTTAAATGGTGTATTAATTTTTTGTAAAATTGCCTAGTTTGGATGTAAGCAGTTTGGATAGTTGGGACATCTGGAAAATTGGCATCGCACTGAAGTATGTCCATTTTCTTATAACAATCTTGAATAAAGATGTTTACAGGCATTTCTGTGTGGATTTATTTACGTATTTATATAAAATCAGCAACAAGCATTTGTGTCGTTATCTTTTCAGTCAAAATTTTCACGCGATCAGTAAAATAAATAATGATCATGAGTCGGGACCTAAATAGTATTTTACATTAACTAATATTTTCCATTATCTGTTACCACATTAAATATTTTTTACTTCACATACACGTTTTCTTTTAATTTCTTTTTAATTATTTTCCCGTTAATTATTTGATGGGAGAATAGTATTTACATGTAATTCACATTTAATAGATTAGGTAAATGTGAATTACATTTGAACACCTAACGGTGTATAAATATACTTTGGAAATTAACTGTTAGCAGGGTTATAATATGTTAAGAAAACTCTCAGAATAAAATTTGAGTATCGGCTTAACTTCACATATAGTATTTAATACTTCCTGATAAAACATTGTCTGGGCAACGATCATGAGTATTAAAAGTCATTTTATTTATTTTTGTTTTTTAGATTGTAATGGAAATCGTACTATTAGAGGTAGGCATACCCCTAATGGGAATACAACACACTGGGAGAATACTGCAACAACACAACAACAGCAGCCTGCAACACAGGTAAATTATATTTTTGTTTTTCTTTTCTCTTCTTTAGCCTTTTGTTTTGTAATATTTAATTATTATTGAAATTTACACAATATAATCTATAGTTGCACATGTATGCGTGCGCGTACACACACACTATATATATATATATAAATTAAATAAGTTAAAAAATTATCCAAATTAATAGAAAATTTTCTAATTCAATTCATGATTTTGTGGTTTGTCTTGATAAGGTCCTACATCTTGGACAAAACGCCCAGATTTTCTGTTTTTGTTTTTGTTATTTTGTTTGTTTGTTTATTGACTTAATAAATTGCGTTATAAAATTTTCTATCAATTTGGATAATTTTCTAACTTATTTAATTTGTTTATATTTTTCTAACCAAAGAATAGAGTTTAGTTATTATTATTTATATATATACACATGTGTGTATGTGCGCATTCACATAAAATATATATTTTAAGAAGATAATAGGACGAGGATTAATTTCTCCTAAAATTTTTAACACTATAACCTTAAAAGTTAACAGACAATAAATATATTTAGTGTCGCCATATCTTTTCTATTTTATCCTCCTTCCATTTAGCTTTGACAGATTGAGTTTTCCGAACAGTAGCTTGGTGGAGAAGTTTGCTTCCTATGTGCTTCCTAGTATGCCTGAAAATGTTTCCAAGTTTACTTCCTTGTGTTCTTTCCAACCTGTTTGCTGTTGAAAAAATATTCTTTTCCACCTCTGAGGTCTGTGACCATTTTTCATGGGTTCAATTTTACATTTGCTTGGTGTCTCACAGCACCATCTAAGGGCATATTCAGAATTTAATAGCAGAGTTACTCTTATCACATTATGCTGATGCTGCCACCTTGGTCTGGGACTACTTCTTTGGCAAACCCGTATTTGTCAGTAATCTCCATATCTAAGGACCCTTCACCTGTGTTACATGCCTCTTGGCTAAGACTTGCCTGAGGGTATCTGTATATCAGCAGAATAAAAATTACTGGTGTATATAAAAATTAATATACATTACTACTTTTAATATATTTATCACCTGTACATTATTGTATTTATGTTTACATTCCTTTTTTTCTTTGTTTTTTTTTTTCAAATGAAGAATAAAGAACAGTCGCTGTTGATGTTTTTTGAATAATAGAATACTGTTTGTCATCATTATTAAATAATTGTGCCTATATACATTTTTATAAAAAGTATAATATCTTTTAGGTTTCCTCAAAAAGTAATAATGAGTTTTTAAGATACAAAAATCTGTCAATCATTATGTGATGCCATTAGTATGAATCGCACAGATGTGTATTTAAAAAATTAAATTTGATAACTTATTCTTGTGTTTGTGTTTATAAATGTCCAAACTTTGCTAGAAAAAAAAGATTTTTCTTTAACAGAACATTACAACTTGTACAAAAATGTGCTCAAATAATTTTCAGTAGTGCTTTCTGGATTGTGAATTATTAGTTTTTTTTTCTATTTCATGTGTTTACCTTAACGTTGTTTCATAATTTTATATTTAAATAATTAATGTGGACTATAATTATTTCAATTTTTTATCTATGTGTTTCTATGTTTATAATTTATTTTATAATTTGTGGGATTTTTATAAAATTATTTCGTATGGGTTGAGTAGAAATATATGATAATTTAAAAAATTAAATAAAGAAGCATCACAAATTGTCATATGCTTAACAATGATCCTTTTTTTAATCTGTGTGTTCTAATAATTTACTAACAATGAAATTGATATTTAAAAAACAGTTAGTAAATTTTAATAATGTGAAAATGTGTTATTCATATGTGATCCTTTACACTGTTTCACTACTAGTAAATTTTAATAAGGTGAAAATGTGTTATTCATATGTGATCCTTTACACTGTTTCACTACTGGAGTCATTTCAAAAGCAGTTTCTGCTGCATCATTCATGTTTTTAATCTCTTGTTGTACCCATAGTTTCAGTTAATTTGTTATGGTTGGTTTTATATTGATGTATTGTTTTACATTATGTATTTCATGTTACGTCGAAAAGTGGTGCACAGATGTTAAATATCTGGAGAACAGGTATAACCAGTTTACAACCCAAATCGTGAAAAGGTGTGCCTTTCGAACAAATTACATACAACACCCAAATTCACTTGTGCTGTTTTTGTAGTCCTCTAGTTAAAATGACCGGTTCTCCATTTTAAGGATACAGTTTAATTTAATATTATATTCCCACTGTGATCCTCAAACACCTGTCCTTGTTGCGCTTGATTTCGGCAAAGTATATTTGATTGTTAATTCTGAAGTATTCAAAAGATCATCATTAAAGCTTACAGTAATTGTAATTTTAAACTGCTGTGTAATGGTAGATGTACTTGTTTATTGTATAAAACAAAACAATCTTGTAATATTTCATTTTCATTTTGCAATAGTTTTAATAGGACTTCATTGCTTCAAACCCCTTTTTGTTTATATTTATTTGCCAGAGATTGTACTTCTCGTGTTTTATCTTGGAAACACTTTTTACAACAACTTTAAAGCTTATCATTTCTCTTAATCGGGATCTCCTTGAACTTTGGATGATGGCTGCTTTTGTCACATGTACTGAATTTTGAGAATCTATTAAATACTCCTAATTTGGATTTTGGTTTTATTTTATAGTTTATTTCATCTTTAATTTTATTTATATAATATAAATATAATAATTATAATTATTAATTTTAAATAAGTGGAATATTTTTTCTTAACTCTCTAGAAAAAAACTAATTTTCATTGTACGAACAAACCTGGTGTTAAGTAAGATTAAAAACAGTACCTTACATTTATTTCTCCAAGCAATGCTACCATCTGAAAGTTTTAAAGAATTGTTTCCTAATACCTTTTACCATCATCTTACTTATGTATGTGTATTTTTTTAATAAATGCATCTTGTACTTAATCTATCGTGTCAGCAGATTCGCACAGTAGATGAAGGTAGACATCTTTTTCTTATTGTGATTTTGATTCCATAAACTAAACTTTTTGTTTATAGTACTTCACTTTATTGATGATAAAGTAGGATCCAATATTGCATACTATTTAAATGATATGCAAGTGACAAGTGTATACCCCCTTGAAAGTGTTCACATTCATTTGTAGTTTTACCTGAAGTAATAGATGTAAGTTTGTCTAGTAGTTAATGACTGCTGCAGAAATTGTTTAACCTTTGATTCTTATATAAGAATAGTCTTATGATGTGAAGTTGCTGGTACAGACAAGTTTGATAACATTCTCTGGTTTCAGCTTGTACATATACAACCATAATTATACTGATGGAACATGTTGCGAGGTGCCTTAGGGCATTTTTGACAACATGTAGCATCAAAGATTCCCTTATATATAATAGTTCTTTCTTTTCGCGTTTATAAAATAAAATAATTTTATTTCAGCAAAGCCAAAATTATATAAAAAAAATTTTATACAGAATTAGATATATATTTATATAACCCACCGACCGGGTTGGTCTAGTGGTGAACATATCTTTGCAAATTAGCTGATATGGAAGTCGAGAGTTCCAGCGTTCAAGTCCTGGTAAAGGCAGTTACTTTTATACGGATTTGAATACTAGATCATGGATACCGGTGTTCTTTGGTGGTTCAGTTTCAATTAACCACCACCTCAGAAATGGTCGACCTGAGACTGTATAAAGACTCATACATATCATCCTCTGAAGTGCACCTGATGGTAATTCCCAGAGGCTAAACAGGAAAAAAGGAGATATTTAATATTTTTATAAAAATATTAATATAACATAATAAATAAATATTTAATTTATTAAATATAATATTAGTATAATATAATTAATATTATTTTATATAAAATTACTTATCTTAATTCTTCAAATAACCAGAATAATATTTAAAGCTGTAGTATAGAACTTTTTAAGCTTTTTTTAAGGAATATTAAATGTTTGCAACAAAAAGTTACACTTTTAATAAATTTCTGTCTCATCTGCTACGATTAAAATTTTATGAATAAGCAATGTAAATGAAGTGATTTTTATGTTATTGATTTTAAAAATATGCTTAGATGGATTTTTAATTGTATATATGAAATTTTAATAATTTTTAATTTCTTTTACAGTTAGGGTCACGTCAACAAACTATTACGATACATGATACACCATCACCGGCGGTTTCTGTTATAACAATATCTGATAGCGAAGATGAAACTTCTACAAGTACAGCTGCAGGCACATCTGCTGCTGTTATGATCAATTCATCATCAACAGCTAAATGGTAAAAATTAACATGTACTAAATTTTGATATTATTTTGTAGGGTCGTTCAATAAGTCCTTAGAAAAAGGTAGAAAAACAAATTATTTTGTGCAATTTTTTTCAACATAATCTTTTAACTCGATAAGATTTCAGAAGGTCCTCAAAATAAGCATCTGTTTGGGTGATGACCTCCTCGTTCAACATGAACTATTGCCCGCCAAGCCATTTTTTCAAGTTTGGAAATAAAAATAAATGACTGGGGGCCAAATCCAGTGAATACAGTGGATGTTGTAATAATTAGAAATTCAATTCCATAATTTGGGCCACCGAAACGGCACCTGTATTTGGTCTTGATGGAAGAGGATCTTTTTCTTTTTCAAATGAGGACCTTTTTTCTTGATATCTTTGCCCAACCAGTGCAATAATGATGCACTGGTTGGGCATCATTATTGTTGCCCAACAATAATGATGGGCAACATACTACTCTCCAGTTATTGTTTGTCCTTTTTCCAAGTAATCAGTGTAATTGATACCATGTGGATCCAAAAAAAAAACACGGCTATCACCTCGCCGGTCGATTTCACTTTTTTTGCCTTCTTCAGAGCCCATTCGCCTTCAAAAACACGATGTTTTGACTGTTCTTTGTCTCTGGAGTGTAGTAGTGTATCCATGTTTTGTTGTCCAAAGTTATGCATCGACACAGAAACTCGTCAGAATTGTGATGGAAAAGCACCAAAGCAGCCTGAGAGTCGACCACACGATTGCGTTTATTCACCACTGAGAGCAAACGCGGCACCCATCTTGCTGACATTTTTTTCACACCCAATTTTTCGTGCAAAATTGAAAACACTGTACCTTGCGATATGCCTGTTGGCCTCAACTATTTTGTTGATTCATCGATCACTCAAAACCACGTGATGGATACAGCTGAAACTTTAACTGCACTCTAGCAACAAATGATGCTTACTAAAAGCAAACTGTTTTCAATACTACAAGTGCCATTTCTTGGATTTTTTAAGGACTTATTGAATGACCCTCTTATCATATTTGCCTTTCAAAAACAATTAACTAAGCACTGGTAATTTTTTAAACACTACAGGACATAATGGGAATTAGAAAAAATTAACTGGCTTTTGTATTTGTTGTGTAACTGTTTAATTGTTCCTAGTAGATTGATTGTTATAATAAGTAAACACACACACACACACACACATATTTATATAAAGCAGAATTGATCATTGAAAAGTGGCTTTAATTCTTATATTATCCTTTTGTAGATTATGTTACTGGATAACTTGTCGTGTTACAGCATCTTGCATTCTCCTCGATTATATATGTCATTTAGCATTAAAGAGAAGATAAAATTTACCTTATTGAATTGGCTGTGAGAGGCGTAATTGGGTGGGTGATGTCAAATAAACAGATTTTCACCCTTAGTTAATGGTATTCTTGTTTCCAGTCCAGCCATATTTATAACATTTTTTTCTGTTCTATTATTCAGCCTTTCTGATAAAAAGAAATATAGATGTTATTTACAGTTAATCAACTGTAAAAATAAATCTGTAAAAAACAAAACCATGAACAAAATCCCACACTATAGTTCTATAGTGTGGGATTTTGTTGATGGTTTTTTTTTTTAAATAACTAACCTTTTATTAGCATATTAAAAAATAAATAATTATTTGTTTAGTGTGTGCAGTTAACTTGTAACAATTTTTTTTATGTTTCAGTAACGCTGAACAACAGCAAGCAGCACTTGTAAGACAGAATACAGCAACAAACATTACAAGTAGTAGACACAGGAAGAATGTTATATCATGCGTAACCGTTGGTGATAGTGATAACGAGGATCATCGTAGTCCCAGCAAACAACAGACACAAGTAAGAGTTAGAGATTTTAAATTATAAATTTAATAATGCTGATGGGTTTTGATTATAAATTTACTATTTTTACTGTAGTATTAATCGTTTAAATTATTAAAGATTATTTTTTGCCTTTAAATCATATCTGTCGGTCAGTAAAAGTATCAGAAGGGTTTTTCTTAGTTGTAATATACTACAGTATCAGCTAATACATTGAGGTAACTTATACAGTCAAACTGAAGTGTGACATGGAGATAATTATGATAACATGTAACAAATTTGGTAATTTTTTTAGATGTGGAAGTTTTTTAAAATATTTCTGATTTTGTGAAGGTTTTTTTGTAATTAAAAACAATTTTTATATTTAATAAAATAAAATATTCATGTCGTCTAAATTTCCCTCCCCCTTATAATCTCCTACCATGTATCTTTTATAGAAATTTTGAAACTCAAAAGGTAAATAACACATTTTGCATCAGTTTCTAAAAAAATTAAGGATTTAATTTTTTTGATATAAAAATATTTAGGCATTAATTTTTTTTTTTAAATAAACCTTGTCCTTCATTGTTATGCAGCATTTACATAAAATTTACATTTGAATAAGATATATCACCATATATCAGTCATAAGATATTTTTTTTCAAATTAAAAAAAAAGCTTGACAAGGGTTGCATAACTTCCTTGGTTTTGTGCTTGAAAAATTTTTATTTAAAGTGTGCCATGCAATTTTTAAGTGTTAATGACTAAGTTATGCGAACACAATTAAAAAAAAAGAAATGTTCTATAAAAACAGTCGGTCTGTTTTGACCAACCTTGATCAAGTGATGTTTTTACCCTAACATTTTGTAGTTTTTCAAGTGTGATTGAGAAAACAATCAAAATTCTTAGTATCTTATTGTAATATTTTGGGTTTATTTAACCTTTTTGACCAAACAACATATTTATAATCAAAATTATGTTGTATCTAAAGTATAATTGCTTTTAAAAAAAATGTTGAATTCCAACTGACCATGTGCTCAGCAACTAGCTTATAAAACATTTTTAATTATAGCGACTACTGACAAATAGGTAAAGTATCAGAAATTATTAAAAAATCAAAAAAGTTAGTAGTAACCCATATGATTCACCCATAAGGAAGGATTTAAATGAATTTCCCACTTTTATATAAAATCTGTTTTATGACATTAGAAAAATTTAATATGTGAAATCAGGCACCTGCCTTATCCACTTTTTGGTAGGAGTGCAGACTGAAAATTTTTCTGTATGACAATTTTGACCCTGTTTTCATGCATAATTGTTACAATCTACTTAAAAAATTTCAGCAATTTCTCAATTGTTTGTCAACCAATTTGAAGAAATGAGGTGTTATTTGTTCTCAATAAATGGCCTTATCATTTTACCAACTTATAAAACATAATTTTATCAATATAACAATAAGTTAATATTTACAGAACTATTAAGATTAAAAAATTTAAAGGCTGCTGTTTCTTAATTTCCAAAGGTAAAATTTTAAACTTATGTGCAGTTGAGTAGTTATAGTAAGACGCTTGCGGAGGGGAGTAGATTACAGCTGTAAATTGAGGGGGGAAAAAGCACCTTGCTAGAACAGCTCTGCTACATTATTTGTAGGTTTTGTTGTGTACATATAATCAGATTTCATTAAATATCTCAATCTTAAGAAAAAAGATTTTATTGGAAAAAAACATAAGCGGTGGACAGACAAAAAAGAAGCAAATAGGGCATTTATACGCATGAACATGTTTACTTATTACATTCTAATCAGACCCTTAAGTTTGGCCAACACCTCCTGAGACATCGTTTATATAATATTGCCAAAGGAAGAGAAAATAAAAAAAAAATATCGGTACAGTGAATACCCCTTTCTGATGAAGTAAAAATCAGTCTAAAGTTAGGATATATGTAGCCAAATGTTTTTGCCAGACTTCAACTTTTTGGTCGATCAGTTATCGAGCTATGAACAAAAACTGTTCAGAAATATTGTTGAATATTCCAGTACCCCTAAATAAGGTTTATGTAAAACTTTGGAATCTTTAACAAGTTCTTTCATTATATTAAACCTCAATTTTCTACAACTGCTATACAAAAAGTAAAAACTTAAAAATGGCGATAACTATCCGTCCTCAATTTTTTTTAATTTTCTCAAAATTTTATAGCATCAATATCTATCTCATTAGGGCATTTCCTGTTGGGAAAATTACTCAAAAAGGGGTTTTTTTTAGTCAGTGTGGAGGTTTACAATTTTGGCCCAATCTATGCTGCATAACAGAAATATGTAACTGGGAAAGTAAAAATGTTTGTTAAGTTGATTATCAAGATAAGAACTATTTATTCTTATAATCTCATGCGTTTCAGAGATCTTTCTTTAATTAGAAAATAAATATAATCATCATCCAAAACTATAAATATTGCAATTCTTAACTGAAAGAAAAATGTTTTGATAGAGATATTTCAATTATTTTTATATTTTTTTAAAGTTGTATGAAGATTGTCCATTTTGTGTTATAAATTTAGTATATTTAATCTATTGATTATTTTAGTTAAACTTTATTACTATAAAAAAACTTTGTTGATAATGATATCAGAGATCAAAAAAAAAATTGTAAAGCTCCTTTTTAGCATTACCAAAATAATTTACAGTTTAAAAAGTGTACAGTTTATATATATATATAAATTTTAATATAATCTTGATAAGCATATATTGTTTTTTATCCTACTTGCAGAATTTGGAAATGGAAATCGCATTTACAAAAATTAATAGAAGTAAATGAAATTTTACATAAATTAAATTTTTGAATAAGCTTGTTATTGAAGTAATGTTGACAAAATCTGGCTTTAATTTGGTATTTAAATATTACTTTTTAAAATACTTCATTACAATTTGTAAAAGTTCAGTCTTGACTGCCAAAATTTCTTTTGTTTGTTAGCCAAATTGCAATCAAATACCCTTTATTCAAATAGTTTTATCTTAATAATTTATTACACTCTCGCTTATCTGCCCCTATTTTAATAAATCTATTAACAGAATACTAATTTAAAAAATTTTTTTTTTTCTGCAGGTGTATAGTAGTCAACATGGAATACAAAATTCAGTTAATGCTATTGTAACATCTTCGAGAGAAATGCAAGCATATTTAGAAACAAGTCCTCAACAGCTGTCATCAAATACCAGTAGCACGTCTAGTAAACATTTATATGTACCGCAACCAAACACAAAAACTGAATATCTTCATCCATCTGCGATACCAACCCAGGTTGAAGTCGTCAGAGAAATAAAACATGAACCTCATCATAGGTTTGTATTTAATTATAGCTCTCGCTAAAAGTTATTGTTGTACAAAAGCTATTGCTAAAATTAAGGAGAGAAGCCATTTTTTTTTTCAAGAATTTTAACGTATGATTGTATTAAAATAACTAAAAATGTTTAGTTATCTTTCTAAATAATCACCTTGAACATCAATACAGTTTAATAAATCACGGAATGAGTTTCTTGATTCTTTTTCTTAGAAGTCTCTCTCAGTCATCATCACTGAACCTTGAACATTGTGATATAAACTTTTGTCTATTATATATTCTTTTCTATATTTTATTAGAAAGCAATTAACCGCTTGGTATGTTGTATCTTGGCTTAAGATAAACAAAATGTATTGGTTTAAGATAAACAAAAAGTTCCCGCTTAAAGGTAACAGCACTACACAAAAATTGTGATGTAGGTAGTGTTTGAGTTTGAGTCGATGAATTATTTTATGGAAAAATCTGTTTATGATGGATACAGTTTATAGTGAATTTTGGCTGTCATTTTTGTAATTGCATGAAGGACTCAAAATGTCTTAATCCATTTAGTACTCGGCAAGAACCGACATGCCATTTTAATTACACTTTGTTATAAAGGATTTTTGGACTGTCTTGTGAAAGCTTAATATTACAATTATGAAAAAATCATGGTCTTTGTATCTCTGCCTTTGACAATCTCCTTATGTGTTATGCATGTACGATAAATTAATGTTCATTAAAAAAGTTTTTTTTTTGTTGAGCCTATTGTGTGGATGACATTATAAGATTGTTTTAATCCCTTGTACTTACTGCAGTAAAGAAAATATTTTCAAAAAAGAGAAGTCAAAAAGCTTATTCTTGGGAGCTGTGTTTCATTAGCTGCATGATTGCTTTCAGTTGTACATGCAGTATCAACCTTTTGATTAAAAGGAATGAGGCTAGTTGTCAGCTGTGGTTCATAACAAGTCGCATAACACAGACAACATTATCACCATGATGACAGTGTAAAACAGCTATATTCAGAGAACACAAAATAATTGATTTCTTATTCAATTTAATTTCATCAAAATGTGTTTGATGCATTACTTGTATTATTAATACTTTCAGTATTCCTTGCATTAATACAAACTAGTATGCAGAATTAATACTAACTGTATTCCTTTTGAATTTTTATTATTACATTTGTATGTATCCTGATGCTACAGCCTGGCTTGGGCTTTGGCCTCCTCCATGATTCGCCTCTAATCCTCTCTATCCCTCACTGCCACTCTCCATCTTCTACCCCTATCACTGTCAGATCCCTTAATACATTCTGGAGCCAGTGCCACCTATATCATTATTTTCCTTGCTTTCAATATTATTTGCACATTCCAGGATGTAATATTTTAAATATTTTCTGATCTCGTTTGTTTTTGATGTATTCATTTTTCATAATTCCAATCTTGATGCAACGTCATTGTTGAGTTTCATAGCAGTTTAATTTTTCTAGGGTAGAGTTGCTAACACCACACCCTACCCCTAGTTTGGAGGACCAGTGGATTTTCCAAATGGAATTATAAAATTCTCCTAGACAGACTACTTCAGATTGTCTATTTTGTTCAGATTTTCTCCCTATGCTCATCTGCCCCTTCTGCTATTGGGATGTCTTCTTCTTCTGACTTCAGGGCAGTTGATTTATTTTTGCATAATTTTTGCAATTTTTTTTCCAGACTAAAACTGGATCAGAGCCTTTTTTGTTTTATACTACATAATGCTATTTATTTATAAAAATAAATTTTCATTTGCTTATTACTTTTTACTTTCCTTCTTGCAACATAGCTATAGAGTTATGCTGCAAAAAGGAAAGTATGTTGGTAATCGATCAAAAAATGGAGTATGGGTTTTGTTTTTGAGCATTTCTCGACATTTCATGACCCAGTCACCCAAAAAAAATGGGGTTAATATTCATTTGTGCTGTTGCTGAATTCCTATGCTGGCACGTGGCACCTTAGAATTTTGTTATAGCCTCAAAAAGGGTTGATTGTGTGCTTGAGGTATCTGTGAGCAGGGCTGTTAGGTCCTGTTGTTGTTGGTCACTGGTGATTTTGGGTCAGCTTATCCATTGAAATCAGACTAAGCTTCCCTGCAGTGGCATTTTGATCACCACTACAGCATGGCAGTGGTGACCCCCAGACCCCTGCAGTGTTGGGTCGGCATCGGTCATCTTCTACCGGTGCGGCAGAGGCTACTCCTGAAGCTATCCCCTATTGGGTTAGCTGATGGTCAGGTTGCTGCCCAAGGTGCTTGCTGGGGCAGGAAGGTGGCATCTACGCTCAGTGGTTCCCTTGGTCAGGCCTGCTGTTCTGGTGGTATGTTGGCATCCATTGGGAGTCCCACATTGGGCTGACCAGGGAATTTCTTCTTGGTCTGCTCTTGGTGGTGGTCCACAAGTAAATGCTCTTGCAGTAATGGGATCCTACTTATAAAACTAGCTAGCGCACAGTGGGGGCCGTGCTGTTGTAGTGGAATTTAGGCATTTTAGGCTTGGTGGAAGAGGAGCCCTTGTGCATGCGCATAGGTATACATCTGAATGCTAGTGTCGCGCTTGCCAATATTAAGCGCAGTATGTGTACATACATATATACATACACGTTTGAAGCTTAACAACTTTTGACTGGATTAAGTGGTTCTGAAGAAATTTGGCACAGAGACACGTTTATATGGGACAGTTTGTTGGTCAAAATTTTGCAAACAACCCCATTTTATATTAAGCTCACTAAGTACATTCATTTAAGTTTTTCTTAACATTTAAAGAAAAAAATTTTCCCCCAAATTCTCCTCCCCAAAAGTCTGAAAAAGCTTCTTTTTTTGTTTACTGCACATCTTTTAACTGAATTTTTTTTCCTATGCATGTTAGTTGTGGATGTGGCCAAAAAAAATACTATGGGAGCAATATTTAGGGTGAGGAAGTTGATCAAAGTTTAAAAATATCAATTTTTTTAATATTTAAAATCTTTTTTCATTTATCATTATTTTTCCACCATATAAGAATAAATTACTATTGCCAAGAAATTATAACAACTTTGTTGTCAGTTTTTTCTTTGTTGAATACTTTCACAGAGATCTGCTTCATCAGAATGTTTTATGAAAATTTCAGATTAAAAATACAGAGGTATGTTTACCATCTCTGTCACAATTATAAAAGGTTATTTTTAATGCCATTTATTTGGTGTAAAATATTTCCTTTCTCTGTAAAGAACAAATTTATTATACCAACAATCAGAATCTAGAATCCTTGGTTTTTAGAATTTAATGTGCACTTGAAAGAGAATGTGTATCTGACACACATCTACTGCATGTGCTATATGTCTGTTCCCATTTTAGAGAGATATATACTGTCTACAAAAAGTTCCATAACAGGCTATAAAAATGGGAGTAGTGGCATGATCTTGTGGGCAGTAGTTTCCATAAAATAAAGTGTTGTTAGTATCCTAAAGATGATATCAAAAGAAGAATTATTTACGACTTTTGATAACCATTATTATCAATCTAAATTTTATATTGCATTGAAAGGTTTACTTGTAAAAGCTTAAATAAAAATTTTTTTTATAGCCACGTCTGCCCTGTAAGTTTTATAGAGACTGTATTATTTAAATATTTATTTTATCTCTTTGTTTTTTATTTGATGAGTATGTTATGAATTGGTTTTTATTTATTTTTTTTTAACTTGTATTTTTACAGTTCTTGTTGTTACAGTGGTAATTATTCGACGAGCGTATCACAATCGCAGAAGAAACGATTATTAGCTAAAGCACAATCAGAATGTATGTTAAGTGGTAGCAGTATTGGTGTTGTTACTAAACAAGAACCTGGAGGAGATTTACATGTAAGTTACATTAATTGTAATTGTGTATTAGTTTCTGTTAGGTCAAGGTTTTATTTATCTGGCTCAGGTGTAGTATATAATGGATGGAAAGTGTTTATATTATACAACAAATGACACCCCTTCTCATTTTTTGCATTTTTTAATATTTTAACATCACTGATGTAGGTTAAATTTAAATCTTTTCATTAACCTGCTACGTTTGATGGAATATCACCTTGATAAATTCTGAAAGAAAATCATAAAGGTAACTGATTTTTTACTACTGTTTTTGCAACAGTTTACTACTGTTAACAACAGTTAATGTTGATTTAAGTTTGGTTTTATTATTAATAAAAATTATAAATTAATTGTTTTTTTTTTAACTTTTATTAATGTAGGTAGAATAACATTTTAAATAAAACTAAGTTTACACTGCTCTTTTCACATGAAATGCCTAATCAAAAAAAATTTATTTTAATTTAAAAATATTACTTGTTCATTGTTACTCTAAAAGTCATCAAGACCTTCTCAAGAGGCATTTTAAAATAAAACAGCTGTTGTAGTGCTTTATTTTCTAAAAGTCATTTTAGGGATTCATTTTCTTGAAAAATTCATCGCTGAATTTTTTGACACAAGTAATTCAGTTTACGCTAACAAGGAATGTATCTATCTATAGACCCCAGATTAAGAAAGCTTCTCTAGATATTCAGAGACTTCAGGAATACATATTAATCGATCAATCAACATTTATAATGAGAGTAAGTTATTCTTTAGAAAATTCCTTATACTGCATTTTGATTTTCCCCTTAAAGCTTCTTTTGAAGTCTTTACTACTATAGATGTTCCTGACTTCTCTCCGAGCAGTATCTGATACTAGTCTCTAATAATGTTGACATTACACTCCTGACTCTGGTATCTAAGCTCTCATTTCTTTAATGGCTTAGAGAAGTCTTTCATATTCTTAACTATTATCACCAGGATTTTCAGGAAATCCACTTCAGGTTCACAAATCACCTGTGTTTTTTTTTTTAATTTTGTCAGCCTATTTTTCACTACATGCTTAAAGCTGCTTATAGTTCCTTAGATATTTCATAATTCCTTGAAAAGCTTTCTGCACCTTGTTTTCGACTTCTTCAATTTTGTTTTCAAACATTTCATCTTCAGATATTTACCTGAGACAACAGAAAAATAGATATTTTTGTTTTACTTAAACAGTGGGAGAAACTTATTAAACAGATATTTAAAGCATTATCATTTTGAAATGGTGTTAGTGAGCTCTACCAAACTATTCCATTCAAACTTTTTCTTCCAGTTTTACATTAGTATGGCTCAGCATCTTTTATAGCAGCTGTAAGCACTTAGAACAGTTTGTTCTCAAACAAAGAAGTTAATCAGATGTTGACTTCTAAATTGCCCTCTAAATTTCATTTGAAAAGAGAAATTATGCCCAAAAACCAACATGATTAAAAGAAGTTAACATAAACAGTAATAAAATCAAAATAGTAACCCAATTTAAATACCTCAGATAAATAGTAACAACCTGAACTAAAAAAACCTTCAATCCAAATAAGAAGAAACTAGCTAGAACTCGAAAATTAACTTTGTACACTTACAATAAAAAATGCCTACCAATAAATGCAAAAATAAGACATAACACGATTATAAAATCAGAATCCATTTATGCAGCACAAACACTCTTCTACCTTAGCGAGCAATCAAAGACAGACAGACTCCAGAAAATCCAAAGAACCTGCATCAATAAAACGTACCAGAAAGACGGGCAGCGGTGGATTTTACGCAACAAAGTCGAGTACAAGATCCATCACTGAAACCATACATAAGAGGGGACTAGGATTCTTTGGACATATCATGAGGATGCAAGATTCAAGATTTCCGAATTGACTAGTACAGTACAATTTCGACTCGAAAATCACAAGACAGGATGCAGATGGATCAGACAAATAAGAGAGGATCTGAAGGAAATCGGCCTTAACACCAGAAGACACCACAGATAGATACAATTAAACAAGAAAATCTAGAATAAAAAGACTCGCTTCACATTCACAAGAAAAAACTCGCAAGATGAACATTTTCCACACTAGAAAGGGCAAAAAAAATCGAACATGTGAAAAAATACTGGGAAGACTGCAAGGCCCAAACAGACCCATCGAAAAGACATGGATAATGAATCCATGTCTCTTTGACATGGATTGGGTAATGGATTGACTAAATTGATTCTATGCAGTTAAGATAATAATAGTATATATATAAATTGAAATATTTTTGCATCATTTTTTTATAAATAATTTTTTCATTTTACTGATTAAAACTTTTCTCAACGTCATGAGGTACCACTATCAGAGTTTCCATATTATATCTTTGCCTTATTAGGTTGTCATTTAAAGTCAGTATTTTCATCATTAATTTGTTTCTCTATCTTTCCTCTTGATTCTGACTTCTCTTCTTCCTCTCAGGTCCTCTACTTCCTTATCATTCCACCTTCATGTATACCTTCCTTTTTTTGTTTCTCTATCCTTGTCTCCGACATATTTTTTACTCCACATATCTAAATCATTTCAGTATACATTCCTGTAAACCTTAGCCGTTCCTGTAGTATATTAATTTTTTTATCTTGTTTATTATCATATTTTTCCACTCATCTGGCTTAACAATATATGGATTCTTCATCTCTTTTAACTGTATATTTATAATTTTTTTTTTTCAGAAAGCCATACATCACTGGTCTGTACACCACAGTTACCTAACTGTGGTGTACCTACAGAAAGTACCTACTTTCTGTTTCCTTTCATCTTTCTGTTTACTTTCTTGTCTCACAGCCCTCTTAATATTAAGATTTATATTTAACTCCCGATCAATGCAGTCAGATAATTTACAACAACCATAATATGAAAAAACAAATTTTTAAAATTTGTACCTTATCAGTCTTTTCAGCTGTCCGATTCGTATATTAATCCAGCTAACATGTGATGAGTTAACCGGACAAAATTAATCCTTTTTGGTCATATATTGATTCTGATCAGTATGTCATGGGTTGCAACCCAAGTATTTTGTTACATGATTCAGAAATAAAAGTTTTAACTGTAATTTTTGTGTGGTTTAGATTACACAATTTAAAGATCTTTTATATTTTATTTTTAATTTCATTTTTATTAAGTTTTTTGAATTAATTTATCACTTAAAAGTTATTAATTTCAATTTTTATTTTTTTCCAGTCAGTCATGAAAACAAGTAGATATATCCATGCTATTCCATCAGCGACTTGGGTTCCTTATCGCCATCCTTCAACGCATCCTTATATTCCTTATTCACATCCTCCACATCATACAGTATCTTTACCAAATTTTTTGAAAAAAGTTTTTACTAGCACGTCATTTTTTATATCAAGATATAATAATAACAATAGTAATAGTAACGGTCATGGTCATGTAATCAGTAATAAAAATAATACTAATAATAATAATAATAATCAAATGCCCTAGGTAATATCTTTAAATAATTTGATTTAAATTATGGTAACTGCTATTTATCATAATTTTAAATAATTATTTATTTTTTAAATGATCTTGCGGAACATGATCATTTAGTTTAATAAATATTAAAGTTTAATATTTTTTAATGTTTCATAGTTTATTACCAATATGATTTTCATTATATAATCGGTATACCTTATTTTAACACTTAAAAGAGTGATAATCTGTACTGATATCTGATGTTTTAAATCTGTTATGTAATTTAATGTTGGGTTTCTAAAAGCCTCGGTCAATTTAGTTAAGAATAGAAGAAAAGAAAATAGCAGTTTGTCCTTTAGTCAGTGTTTACAATGGTCATGTTTCTTTGACTTGTGTAACACTGTATGTTGTTTTGTACTAAAAAGATTGTAAAGTAATCTAATGCAATTATAATAGTATATAATTATATGATGTTTATATTGTACATTGTGATTTATACAATTATTTATTATTATTATGATGTATCGATTAATCTTATATGATTACAGTGATATCTAATTTTTATTGATCTTTTCCTGAAAATCAATGTTAAAAAGACAAACACAATCAAAACAATATAGAAAAATTTCTTTCTTTAAAAATTAATCAATTTAATCTTAAAAACAGAAATAACCCATATTCTTTGAAAGACCATGTTGCAAGAGTCAGCACACGTGGTATGTAAGAAATATGTATTAAGTGTTCTCCTCTTTGCTTCATATATAAGTGCTTATTTTTGTACTGTCAGGTATTGTAGTTTCTACCTTCTGATTTCCCTTGGAACGTAGTTTATTATCCAGATGTACATGCATATTGTATTCAAGAAACAAACTACTTTTGTTTTTTATCATTAATAATTTTAATGATTTGGGTCCAAAAGGTCTCTTATAAATTCTCTTTTTGTGACATAATCTATTCTAAGCATACTCTCTCAAAATATATAATAATAATTACACATCTTTTTCAAGATCCACAATTAATTCCATTTCATACTACAAAAGCCACCTTAAATTTAAAATTATGGTTTTTTTTAAAATTTAAATGATGCTTTTTTATGAATAATTAAATTTTAAAGAAGGGGCTACAGTAGTATTTTCTGTCCTACATTATTGATATTTAGAAAATGATCCCATTGTGAATAAATCTAAGATTCTGGTTTGTTGCAACTATGTAACTTTTGTTGATGGTTTTATTTAAGGTTTTTCCATTTCAACGTTGCATCTCAGCCTTTTATTTTTATTTCTTTCACTCTTTTTTATGTTATGATGAGAAAAGAGTATCTTTTTATATTGTTGTTTCCATAGTACGGTCTTAGATTATTGAACAACAGTTCTACTGGGAATATTTCACTCAGAATGTACATATTTCTCTGTTTTGGAGTTTTTGCTTTCTCTTTTATCCTAATTATCTGCTTAAACCTAATTATTTATAATTTGTAATATGGTGAAAATAATTTTGGTTGAAAATATGTATTCAGGGTATGATTTTTGTTTTGGTACGATTCCAGAACAAGAAATAAAATCTCTTTCTCTTTTCTAATAGCATTGAGTAATATTAGTCTGTCTGCCCCTCACTCTTCCCTTTCCTGGCATCCTAATTATTATTATTTTTCTAGTTTGATTTTCTGAAAATTGATACATTCAGTGGTTATCTTTATATGCATTATTTATCTCTTTATTAATAGGATTTTTATCAAGTTTATTTTATCAATTTTGAAAAAGATTGTATTGTAGTAGTACAAATAGAGTTCATTTAGTGGAAACTGTTATTCCCCGTGTAACAGAGCTTTATAAACCATAAATGGGCATAACTTTACAGAGCCGAACAACCTCACATGCTCAGTATTGTTGTCACCTCGGTTTAGGATCGTTTATCTCTGTAATTACATATACATTGCTTCTTATATTGAATTATTCAATTAACATGTAAATATAGAACTAATTAGTTCCATAACCGTTATTGGAAAAACAAACCTTTTTGATTCCTAGCCCAATTCTAGCTACAATAAACTTCTGTTAATCTCAATTTATTGAGACTATTTCTTACCAATAAATTGTGTACCAAGGAATTGTAAGCGTGTAATACTGATTTTAAAATTTCTTCAGTATATGCTTATCTAAATTTAAAATTATTATGCAGAAAATTTATCTGTTTTTCCTTGAGTGATGAGAAAAAAATTTAAAATTGATAGTAGTGATCAATTTTATGCTTACAAATTATTCTAGTAGAGCTAAATATACCCATCAGAGAGTATTTGTAAATTTATTAGGGGAAATAATTATGAAACAAAAATAAATCACAAAAAATAAACAATTTTTTATTAACGTATAAAGTATTCAGAATCGGATTGTTAATCTATTGTCTATAAAAAATTTTGTCTGTCTGCACTGAAAGTCTTTTATATTATTCCCTTTTTTATAATTAATTGCTAATAATTCTCTGATACAATAAAAAATCGGTTAGAAGCCAAAGCTTTTAAAAAACTACTCAAGTGGATTGTATTACTGAAAGATGTAAAAGTCCTCTGATCGAAGTGATTGACTGTTTGGATTTTAAACTATTAAATTTTAGACTTATTCGATTTTTGTTTATTATGAAGTATAGAAAAATAGGGAAAATTCAGTCCAAATGCATTGTAATTGCCAATTTTTTACTTTTGTTTTATTTTTGTCCAAAATATAACTAAAAATAGGTAAATTATATTTATTATATATGTTCAGTTTCCCTTTTAAATTTAGTCAAAAATTACTATATCTTGAAATAAGGTATATTTGCCCAAAAAAGTACTCTAATAGTCACACAAAAATAAGTAAAAATCGATTGATGAAAGAAATTGCATCAGGGTAAATTAAATTTAAATAATTATCCGTGTTTTATTGTTTTAAAAATGTCGGTTTTTAATTTGCATTGTCTAGATTTTTCTTTTAACCTATTAAAGGAGTTTCAGTTTTCTGTAAATTGCTCCAGATCGATGAAATGTTGAATTAAAAAGATCCCATTTCAATTATAGTAAAGAACATCAATTTTAGATTATAAATTAGGAAAAGATTTATATTTTAGCCATTAGTTTAAAGCCCTTTGCAAACATCTTTTCCCATTTGGAAAAGAAGTACCATAAGCCAGACCTGACAAATAGATTGTCTCCTTAGTGTTTAAAGTCAAGGCGATGTAGTCAGTGCTGCTTGATCCTGTTTCCTTGGTACTTATCCAAGGAAAAGGAATCAAAGATAAGTAAACAATCCTTGAAGGCCTTAAACTTCTGTGTTCATGAGGTTAGTCAACATCATATCATATAACTTTTGTGTTCATTGAACTTATTTATGATAGATCACGTATTTTGAAAGTAATATTTATGCATTGCAGCTAGCGCTCGAACTGTACTTTTTATTCATTACAATTAAGAGAATATTGAACAATTAAAGGGTAAAATTTAATGTGATAAAAGACACTGACCTCAGCATTGTTTTGCGATTACTTCTTTTCAATTTGTTTTGTTAATTATAGTTTTAGAGGAAATTCAGTAGACAAATAAAAATCAATTGTAGAATTAGGTTTCTGTCCGATCTAGTTTTGATTTTAGACAGAATTTTTACCTTACACTTTTAAAGAAAAACTAAGGTTTTTTTCTTTACAGCAATTTAATGAAAAATTTTTAAAAATTGTTTTTAATTGAATATTATTTAAATTTGTTTAATAAATGTTTTCTGCATGTATTATTTTTATATTTATGACATTATAATGAAGCATGTTATTTTATTATATTTTCATTTAGCATCTAACAAATTATTTTCTTGCTAAAGTTTTGGACAGTTTTGTCTCATAATATTTAGGAATAATTTTTGAAGTTAGTTTATTTTTATAAATCTGTTTATTATTACTGAAGACAACACTTTTTCCTCATAATCTTTTATTTTGATTAGATTTTTTCTGTTTTTTGTTAATTTTTTCATTATTTAAACTGTGTATTATATTTTGATGTCTTGAAAAAAATAACAATTTGCTTAAAAATACATACAATAACTTGGTGTTGTGAAAAAAGTGTATTAATGTATATTTAATTTTGTTATTTAATTGATTTATTTTGTAAAAATTGTTACTTTGTAATTTAATTATAATGTGCCTGTGTGGAAAAATTTTTTTTATTTATTTTATTTTATTTTGTTTTAAAAATAATATAGAAATTAAAGTTAATAATTACTGCTGGACCAAAACTTTTTCCAGCAAGTATTGAGTATTGAATTGCAATGCATAAAGAGAGATTATAAGCTGGAAATTTTTGTATATATTTAAGATAATTGTTCTATACAACTGTAAAAAAAAACAAAAAAAAAACAGTTATATAAAATTTAACAGTTATATAAATTACAATCTCTGTAAATCAGTAATTTTTTTTTTTTTTTTTTTTTTTTTTATATATAGTATACTTTAAAATTTATAAAAATTAAAAAAAATCGTAATATTGATTAAAAAAAAAAAAAAGTAGTATTCAGTTCTTTAAATTACAAATATTTGAAATCACAAATTTGAAAGTAAACTTTAAAATTTTTAATTTAGTGAAGTCTTCAAAAAATTCTAAATTCAAATGAGAATTGCATTTTGGTGCCTTATTTTTTAAAAAAAGGTCTTTTAATTTTTGTTTAACTTTATTCTTATTTAAAACTTTGATAACTTTCAAAAAAAAAGAAAAAATCTATTGTCACTGTGAAAAGAGCTGTTGACCAGAAATATAAAAGTTCAGAAAATTATGTCTATAAAAATATGAAAAATAATGAAAAGAAGAAGATTGTGTAATTAATTGCTAACAACACGGAAGCTGTGGATTATTGAAATATACAATTTTTTTTTTTACTTCCAGGTTTTTCAATTATCTTTGTTTGTATAGTTTTGGATGAAATTACTTGTGCTCTAAGTGCTCTTGAGTGCTCTAAGAAGTCCCTGCTAAACTTAATACTCTTTTGATTAAAGTGATAAAAAGAGTTCATATAAACATTTTTAAACTTTTATTAATATTGTAATTAGAGAAATATAGTATGAAACATTTAGCAACAATCTGCTGTGCTGGAATACAATCTATATCGTTAGCTGTAATAATTGTCCTATATAAAGTAATGTTGACAACAAACAAAAAGTGCATTATAATTATGAGATTGTAATTTTTTTATTTAAAAAATCTTTCATTGATTCCACGTGCAAGAAACTTTATCGCGCAAGCATCAGAGGAACTTCCTAAACAAAACTTGAAAAAAAAACATCCGTTAAATGGAGAACCTTCTTGATTGAATTTTGTAAAGTATACGACTGTATATAGATAAAACTGTAAAAAAGATTATTTAATTTATAATTGTCCACTGAGTTGGTCTAGTGGTAAATTTGTCTTCGTATATCACTTGTTTTAACAGCTGATTTTTGAAGTAGAAGGTTCTAAGGTTCAAATCCTAGTAAAAGTTAATTACTTTTATACAAATTTGATTACTAGACTATGAATTCCGGTGTATTTTGGTGATTAGTTCAATTAACCACTTCTCAGGAATGGTTAGCCTGTGTCTGTCTAAGACTACGTCTCATTTATTTGTCACATGCATCATCCCTCATCTGATTGGACGACATGGCAGCTTGCTTATTGTTCACTAGTTTACAGATTGCAATGTACACATTACGAATAAAAAAATTAGCTCGGATATTATCAAAAAATGTTATACAGCTGATTTTACATTGTAATTCATATTTAATACACTCGATTCCTAAAAACATTTTAAGGGAGCATTATGAATATATTTAAAAAAATTAGTTTTTCTGTTATTAATCTGTAACTAATTTAGTTACAGACTCCATTGAGGTTTTAAAACGCTCATTACATCAGGTCACAGATAACCAGCATGCACCAATTACTCTCATTCAGTTATGAGAAGAGTTTTAAGGGAACACAGCTTTTCTCATACTAAAAGCCTTACCTCAATGGCATTCAAATTGAGATATCACAGAAACTAATTAGGATACACAATTTTGTGGGTGTCAAACATTCATCTCGTCAGGCCATCAAATGAGCTCAAACTGACTTCGATCACACATGTACTAAAACGTTTGAAGAAACATTATTTAAATTAAATTAACCGATAATAATTAGTTTCTGATGTGTTTAACAGACAGAGAAATGACATAGCAACTATATCATTTTAAATGTAACAGTATATGGACATATTATTAACAGTGAATGATAATTGGTATATACAGTAGCATGAAAATTAATCTCAACACAGATGTTATTTAATAGCTTTATTTAGAAGGAAAATCATACCTGCAGTATTTTAAATACCTAATTAATATGTTCTTCTTTATTCTTAATCACTTAACTTCATGATTTGGCGTCGATTCAACAAGTGTGTGGCACATTTCTTTGATGATTTCTTCATCATAAAACGATACCATATTGCTTTAATGAGGTCAATTTTTATCGTACAATTCATTTTTGACTCTTTTTTAACTATTGCCTAAAGATGTTCAATCGGGTAAGTCTGAGGAGTTGCCTGGTCACAGGAGCACTTTGTTTTTTTTTCGAAAAAATTTTCCACTTTTTTGGTAGTATAGCATGGCACCAAATCTTGTTAGAACATTCCGTTGCCTTGTGGGAATCTGTTTTGAAGTTGTTATCCTTCAGACTCTTGAAATATCCATCGCTTTTCAATATACCCTCTACTGCAAGTAATGAACAAGGGCCTTCAAATGTGAAACGACACCAAAAAATGTTTAACTGACTGACTGATATGAACTGATGATTTATTTTCATTTGATGCTTTTCTAATGTATGAAACTCTTTGCCCCAAACATAAAAATATGTCTAAGGAAGTTGAAGTAGTCACATGTAAATTTGTTCCACTGGCTGCTGATTCTCAATTTAAGCCCACAGCAGATAATTTTGGTTTAAGTTTTTCTTTTCCTTGCTAATAATCAGTTGATCCTGTGCTAAAGAAGTTTTTTTTTTATGGCCACGTTTGCCTTTCCTTTGAGAGGTGAAAATGAACCGGTTTCTTGAAATTGTTTTTAAAATAGCATTCACTGTCCCTAGTCCAACATCACAGTAAAAAGCTATTTCTCATTATATTATACTGGTATGCCCAGAAAGAGAAACAATTTTCAAATATTTTCTTGGAGTTATATCTATTATTATATATTCTTGACGCTGAACAAAAAATATTAAAACATGATATTGTAATTAAAAATGAAATAAACTTTCACAAAACACTATTTGTAACATGAAAATTACTAAATAACCCAAGAACAATAACCTCACCTTAAAAATATAAATTAAAGAACGGGTATGGTCATTCAATGTAGCCACAATATAAAAATAAACAAAAATCCCCTGTGTTTAGATTAATTTGCATGCTACTGTGTGCATATATATATTGAAAGCAGGAAAGAAAAAAATGAGAATTGTGTACCAATTCTCAACAACTAAATTCTCATCAACTGAAAGGGATAATATGTATTCTAGGAAAATCGAGAACTTATTAGTGTGAATAAATTGATAACAGAGGAAGGGAGTGAGCTGGTGCGGTTTCCACCAAACTTTTAAATAGCCTCACATGTTGACTTAAGAAGGTAGCATTGCAATGTTACTAAATCCAGTGAAGGGATTATTGAATGGAATGGGAGTGGTAATAAGGAAAATGCATGTTAACAGTTTGGACATGGAAAATTATAACAGGTGTGAATGTTGGACAATGGGCATTTGCCTCAAATTGATTTGATGCATCTGACACTACTATCCTATTTTTTTTTTAAATGAAGACAGTTTTCACCCTTCACAGTTTTCATTTTGCACGACCATCAACAAGGTGCAAGGACAAACTCTTGATAGAGTAGGAAGGAATCTACCAACCTGAACTAGTTTTTTGATATGGACAATTGTATATTGCCCTATCATATGCAAATATTTTTTTAAATGTGAAAATTGAGATGAAACCTAAGGGTTGATGTGCAGGTAATGCACATCAACCCTTAGTTGATGTAAATCTAATAAACCACAAAAAAAACATTATACCTCAACTCGTTGAGTGCCACCCGATCTGACAAAATTTTTCTGAAAACTCTACTTTTAATTTTTTTTTTTAGTAGTAACAATAATTTGGATAAAATGGGAGAGAATTTACTAACATTTTTACTCTAATGTCGCTTATAAATGTGTACGAACCTCTTTGAATGAATGCATGTTCTGTAGGGCCACCCTTGTCATTTGTTGCAGACTGGATTAGTAATCCATGTTAATTTATGTGGAGTATAATTACTTTATTATTCTTTTAAAATCAACTCTAAGAATTAATTACTTTAGTATGAAAATTATTATTAAGCATAGTAATAGTTATATAGTCATCTATATATAATTCCTTTTTAGATAAGTAAAAAATTAGCCATTTTTTCATTAAAAAAAAAGTCAGTTACAGGTTGTATTTTATGAATATGATTGCCGCTGCTTGTTAATTGTCACAAAAATGATGAGCTCTCATAATTATCGTAAATCTATTTTGGCCCGTATAATTATGGAAAGCCGGTATATTAAATGATGGGTGCACCAATAATCTTTTATTCTGTTTAATTTAATGTAACCCATTTGTAAAATAAGTCCCACAAAAACATGCAAAATTTGTCTTTTGGTAGAGGTTTCCATGCTAAACGATATTTAGGGTGATTCATTTTTGTTGTTAGGCTTCTGCATAGTAATTTGTTTCATTCACGGTCAAGATAAAAACTTACCAGCTAGGAGTAGAAAATAGTTTATCTGCTTACCATCAATTGTAATGGGAATATGAAACCAGGATTCTCAACGAAATCAATTTTTTTTTTAATTCTGGTGGATCGGTCAGCCGCATGACATTACTTGCTACTTTCGTATTTGTTGTACATAGAATGATTTTTGTTACAGCTATATTTGTTCAGGATATCGATATCGTTATCGAATCCAGTTTGTTGGTTCATCAGTTTGTTATTTAAATAAATGTAAAATTTTTCTAAAATATTAGTTTTATGATAATTATTAGTATATTCCAATTCATCAATAAATTTGTTTGTATTATAATTATGTTTATATTCTAAAATATGTTTAGCAAAGTTAGACTGTTCTTTATTTCCTTTAATTATGCAATTAATGTGTTTTTTTAGTCTATTTCAAAATGAACTATTAGTCATACTGATATATTTAAGATTGTAGTTTTTGCATTTTAGGTTATACACTTTGTTTAAATTATATTTTTTATTATGTTTTATTTGTATATTTTATTATTTTGTTATTGGTTGTATACGCTGTTTTTAATTCAGATGTTTTAAATATTTTATTAAATTTCTTGTATTTTATATTATATTTGATTTTGACATACTCTTTTCCAGTAATATTATTTGTTAGTTTTGTCTTTTATATATATATATTTATTTTTCTGTTTGATATATAATTTGTTTATTAAATGTGCATTATATATCCATTTGTTACAACGATATGTTTAATGTTATTTAATTCATTACTTAATTTTGTATTATGTTTTAAATATTTTATTGCTCTATAAATCAAAGAATTAAAAGTTGCTATTTTTTTATTCGAAGGATGAAATTAGTTGAAATTTATTATAGTGTGTCTTGTTTAGTTAGTTTTCTGTATATGTTTATGTTAATTTTATTTATTAATAAAATTTTTATTAATTTTCATATCCAGATAATTAATACTATTATTATTCTCCCTGTTTAAAGTAAATTTAATATTATCATTTAAAGAATTCATTTCTTCAATAATTGTATCCTCTTCATTACTAAATTTTTAATTATAAATTATTAATATATCATATACATATCTTTGTAAAAAATAATTTGGTGTTAATTATATTAGACAGAAGAGTGTTTTCCAATTCATATTTTAGATTACTAACATAATTACAATTCAAACAGATTGCTGAATTGGAATATACTGATAATTATCATAGAACTAATATTTTAGAAAAATTGTACTTTTATTTAAATAACAAACTGATCAACGAACAAACTAGATTCGATATCATATTCAGACAAATCACAAACAATAATTAATTAATAGGTTGGCTAAATTGCTTTCTTTTATACTTCATAACAGTTGAGAATATCTTATGGATAAGTTGTTTTTATTTAACATATGACTTTACCTTAATACTTGGTTATCAACTGTTATGAGCATACGAATTAATCATTTATTTTATTTAATTTTAATTTCTATTCTACTATTTTATTGACAACCAAATTTTATAATTAATCAATCAAATTATTCCTGATTATGGACGAATAAAATCCAAAAGCGCTTGAATAATTTAACATCACTATTGCTGGTAAATTGAACCTTCATTGTTTATGTAAAATGCCAACGGTGCCATGCTAAGAAAATTTAACCTTTTGTTTTAATATATTTACCTTTATGCTATTTCATATGCTTATATTTAAATAGTTAATATAGTTTTGAATTATACATATTTATATTTTCTATTTATGTTTCTATATTTTTTATTTATTGAGGACTGATTATAATGAAATTGTTTCAGATAATTTATTACAGTTTTACAAATTACCTACCCGGGTTATGGTCTTAAAAACCTAATTGTAAACATAAATATTTTTTCAAACTAAAATCCAAAATTGTTTGAAAATTTAAAAATATAAAGATACTTGAAAAGAATACTTTAGAATGTATATTAAAGGGTTCTATAACAACATAACGTGAAGATATTTAATTACAAATGTGTTTTAAGTGTTTATAAATTAAATTATTCTTAATTCTACCTAACTGTATTGCGTTTTGACAAGTTTAGGCCCTGGTCATTATTTTTCTCTATTTCTATTTATCCTTTTAGTCTCTCAAAAATTATGTATTCCATGTTACAAATCTCATTTTAGGTTTCTATACCTGTATATTTTTTCCTGAATCACTGTTTAGGTTTTTGCTCAGTACAATACCCTCTTTTTTACCATCTTTAGTTGTTGTGTCAAAGGATAAGATGAATGATAGGTTAGGTTAGGTTAGGATGTGAAAATGCCATGCCTGACCGGGATTCGAGCCTGGGACCAGATAAAAGGCCGAGATGCTACCACTCGCGCTACAGAGGCCGGCAATAACTTGGCCCAATACTATACCTTGAGATTTATATTCTTACTGATAAGAATGAAGAACACACTGTGCTTCACGTGATAATTTTTGATTAGTTAACTATCTACTAAGTTAACTGTAGGCCTTTCAAATTTCTTATATCATGCTACTGCTTGGTTTCGGATCTGGGCTACATAAAGATTAAATGCATATGTTATTCAGATAGGTACATAATAAAAAATCATGTAGATTTGTGTAGATAAATCAAGGAACATTGTTCATAAATACTTTGTTATAAATATAATTATAACAAAAAAATTTTTTAGAAATTACAAATGATTAAACTATATTAATTAAAAATCTGATTATTTTTGAAGGCTTGAAGACACCACATGTCTTCCTTGTACGCCGACTAAATTACATATACACATTTTTTAAAAATGGAAAAGTACATAAAATTTTATTTCATTAATAACTTATGATATTTTTTTATTTTTTATTGTTATTATTGAATTATTATTTATTGTAATTTTTTTTTACAATCTGAGATTAATATTAATAAATCAATATATTGAAATTAAAAAAAAAGGAGATGAAGTCAGATTCTAACAAATGTGCCTTTCCCTTATAAGATCAAAATATTTCATTAATAAAAGTTTTATTTGGCTATAACTCTGGAACTGATGAAAATAAGTACCACTTATGATATACTGTTGAGAAGCTGTCAATGAGGAGGGCTTATTATTGCAGTTAAGAAAAAGTCCAAAATCCAAATTTTTTGGATTATGGTTTTTTTTTGGACACTAGGTTCAGTTGATTGCAATCAAAAGGGGGAGGTGCACAACTAGATGTTACAACAGTCCTAAATCCAAAATGTCAACATCTTACGGCTAATCATTTTTGTATCTCATAAAAATCTGTACATACAGAAGTCATGCCAAAACTAGTCAAATTGGATTCAGGGATGGTGAAAATGGATATTTCCATTGAAATCTGAAAACTGAAATTTTTCATGATCACAATATGTACTTTACTTTGTACTAGGAAGTAATATATGTATGTGTGTATATATATATATATATATAAATGAAATAACAGTAACATAGCAAATGAGTAAATAAAGTAAAAAAAAGAAGAAAAGTAAAATAGTACAAAATAAAACTACAGTTTGAAAGATCTGTTTGAATAGATTGAAATTATTTGAGAATTACATATATGTGTAATTTCATTATCTATCAATCTACTTTTTTCTTTTATATATTATTAAATTTTTACTTTTTTGAAAAATTAACTTTTAAACTTTTTTATTATAAATGTTATTCTTATGTTATTTAATTTGTTTATAACTATTTTAACATTAAAATTGTTTTTTCTTGTTCTAGTATCAGCCGGTATGTCATGGAGGGGCAATATGTAAGGAGCCATATCATTATGTTACAACGCAGGATCAGCACATAGTCTATAGCAGGTGCGTATCTCAATTATTTTTCTCTTCCTTCTATGAGTAATAAATACGTTGTTTAGAATAGTATTTCACAGTATGTTTACATTTTATACAAATTTGAACAAAATTTTATGAACCTAAATTTATATCTTATTTTGTCTCTTCACTTGTATAATAATAATAATTTAACAAATTTTGAATTAAAGCCTTAATGCTTGCTGTAATGCATATTTATGTTTCTCTCATCTGTATAACAAGTCTCTCATCTGTCCTCTAACAAAACTTTATTGTTTTGAAATTTACTTTAAAATTTAAAAAACTTTATAGCAAGTTTCATTATCGACTCGAGCCTGACCAGATCTCAGATATATAAACTACTCGTAAGCGCACTTGCTACGTCCTTCCTTAGAAGTTTAGTAATAAAAACAGAAATTGAATTCCATAAAATTAGGCTACTTTTATGTGAAATTATTTTTTTAATTAAAGTGGTAGTTACACTGCATGTTTTAATATATTTTGTTGTGATTTAATAACAGAAGGTACCTTTTAAGCAAAATATCTTAATAAATTAATTTTAATTTTATTGTGAGGAAGCTTCTCCTCCTATTGTTAAAACAGTTTTTATATGTTCATTTTTTAGCCAGTTAAAAAATGAACTGGTGTATTGTATTTATGAAAAAGCACTTTTTCTTAGCCATTTGCAGTCTGGTTCTTAATTTCATCACTCAGACTTAGAGTTTGGGCCTCTAAGTTACATTTTTAAAAAAATTGGTCTCTAGTTACATTTTTTGCAAATATTGTTATTTTTTAATTTTTAACAAATGCGCCTAAGAAAAATATAACCTTAATTAGGCAAAATCTCAAGATACTGAGGGTGATCTTGCTGTACTGCCTCACCCCCCTTGACCTTTTAAGTTGAAAATTTAATGGCATCAGTGCCTCACATACATAGAAGTGACTTGACCAAGTTTGGTCAAAATCGGTGTAGTAATTATTACACTACTTAGTCTATTCAGTTGTATAATAATTGATGAAAATTATACCCTCACATCTCAGAAACCAGGGCCCCAAATTCTTTCCAGCAAGGACATGATTTTTGTCTTCTTCATTGTCGATTCACCTCTTCATGTTCATTGTTTTGAATGTTATATGAATCGCCATATCTCAAAATATTTCTCTGGCTTACAATCTTTGGTCAGGCAAAACAGTTTTATTGATTTTTTTTTAATAAGTACTTCAATCGTCCATCTCATTTGAAGTCCAAAATGCCTTGTTGGTCATCACAGGTCATTTGATCACATCTCAATACCCATGTACGAATGTTTTAAATTATGATACAAACACTTAACTTACTTTTTATTTGGGCAATTGTTCCCTTTCAAAGAATTGAATTTTATAATCGCATCGACTTCCTTTTTTCCCATTTTATTAAAATCACTGAGAGGGTTCTCAGTTTTTTTTTTAAATAAAAAAAAAGCAGTTAACAAAATGTTAATAGAACTATCATCTGTGTATCATTTACCTTTCTTATCAAACTGACTTTTTAGTAAGAAAAAAATTTATTTCAATAGACATTTTATTGTGAAATTTCAGATTACTTATCTGTTAATTCTTCACTACCACCTTAAAAAAATATATATATTTATATATATATATTGTACTTATATGATAATTAACTAAGTTATTTATTAGGTTAATTAAGGTTGATTAGGTTTAGATCAAGGTTAGGTTTGGTAGCATAACTAATGATTCTGTGTACTAAGCTTAGTATAATGTCAACATAATCTAACATTCGCCTTGCTCCTGACCTCGTTTAATTAACATTAAATATACAACTCATTAATACAAAAAAGTGATATTTACACTAAATACAAAACTATTGAATGAAATAGTAGTGATATTTAAAATGGTAGTGAATTAACAGAAAAGAATCAAAATTTCTTATATAGCTCATTCTTTTTGTCCATGTAAAATGATTAGGATTATAAATGCTTTCTCAGAAAAACAGATTTTTTTTTATACCTTAAATGTTAAATCATTTCATTTTTTAACAGTAGTGATAAACGAGTGTCGTACGCAATGGCTCCTCCTTCAGCTCATAAGAGAGGCGGCGGAGGAGGATCAGAAACAGTTGTTCGTGCAGATGCTTACCACCACATACAGCCTCCAGCTGCACATTCAAGTCGTGATCAGCATGTTATTACTGCCACTAAAGCATGGCCTGCACAAGCTATACCTATTCATCAAGGATATAGGTAATGTTAACAGTAATTATAATAATATCCTTGTTTATTATGATAAATTTAATTAAATTGCCAGGGTGTAAATAAAAAAATTAAAATACTGTCAAATGGAAGTATCATCCTGAGAAATAGGGCTTAATTAACATGGGAAATGATAATTAACTATTAAATCTTTTCTTTCTGTTAATACAGTAAAGTGTTCTAATAGCAAATATTTGTACAATAAATTTTACATTCAGTAGCATGCAATTTAATCCGAACACATGGAATTTTTTGTTTATTTCTGTGTTGTGGCTGCACTGTTTGACCCCATCCATTCAATTAATTGTTTGTGTAGCGCAAAGTTATTGTTTTTAGGTTATTTAGCAATTTTCATGCTGTGAATAGTGTTTTGTTAAAGTTTATTTCATTTTTTATTACAAAATCATATTTTTTGTTCTCTGTGTCTTCAATAATGGACGTAACTCAAAGAATGCATTGAAAGATTGTTTCTCCTTTTGAGCATACCAGTATGTCACGACAAATAGCTTCTGAGTGTGTTGTTGGACTAGGGTCGGTGAATACTATTTTAAAATGATCTAAAGAATTTGATTTTTTCTACCTCAAAGGAAAGGCAAATGTAGCCATAAACGAAAATCTACTCCGACACAGGTTTGGGTTATTAGTGGAGAAAAAGTAAACTTTATCCAAACTTACCTGCTGTAAACGTAAATCGAGAACTAGAGCCAGCAGAACAATTTACACAACTGTTAGATACAGATTTCTAAAAAGCGGCTTTCAACTCCAGCAGTGTGCAAAAAAAGACTTGTGAGCCAAACCACATGCCAACTGGACCAAAGACGAGTGGGAAAGTGTTATATTTTCTGATGAGTCACCTTTTTATGTTATTGGACATACATTAGAAAAGCATCAGGTAAAAATACATCACCAGCTTATATCCAAAAATCAGTTACGGCATCCTCAGAAAAGAATCTTCTGGAGTTGTTTCACATTCGAAGGTCCTTTTTCATTACTTCCAGTATGTTGAAAAGCGATGGATGTATCAAGATACTGAAGAAACGGGTTACGTCATAACTTTAAAACAAACACCTGCAAGGCAACTAAGTGTTCCAGCAAGATTTAACGTGCCATCCCAGAACTTGTTGGAAAAAAGTACCAAAAATGTAGAAAAACTTTTAAAGAACAAAACATTAAAGAGCTCCCATGGCAAGGCAGCTCTCCAGATAAATTGAAAATATTTACACAATAGTCAAAAAACAACACTCATAAATGAATTGTATCACAGAAATTGACCTCATTAAAGCAATAATGTCGGTATGGTTGTTTGACTAATTATGGATGTTTTACAATTTGAATAGCGTGAAATAAATAAAGAAATAAATGCTCATAATTCAGACAAGAATCATATTTATTAAAACAATGAGTAGACTGTAAAAAGAGTAAAATACGAATTTATACATGTTCATAAAGAGACTTGCGTGAAATGAAAATAAGTTACATAAAAAATACAACAAATGAGATATAAAATTGTTAATGATGCCGCTAGATGGGCGAGTTGCGTACACGGCTGATATTGCGTGACGACTGACTGGTCCAACTAGTCTTGCGCATATACCCCCACTACTTTAGTAACTGTATGAGCGCAAACAATTGTTTCATGTTGAAGTCAAAAAAAGTTTTAGTACACTTACTGAATCGATGCCAAATCATGTACATGAATGGGTTAAGGACATACTTAATTACTAGATATTTACAAATTTTACAGGTGTTTTTTTCTCTAAATAATGCTACTTCTTATTAAATAATATCTGTGTTTGGATTAATCTGCACTTTATAGTGTGTGTGTGTGTGTGTGTGTGTGTGTGTGTGTGTGTGTGTGTGTGTGTGTGTGTGTTACAATTAGCAACACTGCTTGTGTGGGTTATGGAAAGAGTCACTAAAATCAGTGGTTAGGTTCTATTCAGTGAACAATGGAACACGGGTCTGTACAGCAGCATATAGGAATGTTTCCAAAAATTTTGCAGACATTAGTAAAAGTATTTGACTACTTAAAGGAAAAGGAAACTACATTGAGGAAATGTGCTCTAAAACTTTTTTATGTTAGGAGTTATTAAAAAATAAACTAATTCTAGATACTTTTTAAGCTCTCATGCATACATGTGTGTTTGTATGTATGTATATATAATAGAGATAGACAGAGAATTAGTAAAAGAGTGTATAAAAATTAATTTTCTGTGGACCAGTGTTCCATGAACCAGAAAAGAGAATTATTATAATGAAGATTGTTTTTAAATTTTTTATGTTGCTTATTTTCTTATCTATTGGTTTCATAGATTGAAATTAAAGATTAAAACAGATAGTTTATGCGATAATAATTTGTAATTAAATAAATTACTATGGCTTAGTTTTTTCTCGACTAAATAACTACTCTTCATGCTAAAATGTTGCAGATGAATTTGAAGTACATTAACTGGATTTATACAAAGGTTAAAGAATCATAGAAGGACTTTGTTTATTTTCCAATCGGTCAATTCATTATGGTTCTCTGAGATACATAAAGTTCTTATATGCTCTGTTTACTACCAGTCTCATTGTTTTTGCCTTGGATGATGTTTTTGTCAGTCGGTTACAGTAATCATCTATTTTCCATTTTCTGTTATCCAAACTGTATTTTAGTCAGAATGGAATAAAATACCATTTTTCCAGCAATTTTTTTAACCATTGTAATGAAATAAGTTATGCTTGAACTTAATTGTGAAGATATGAAATGACTAATGTAATCCCACTTTCAAGTGCCGGTGGACAAGGTCAATCTCAGTTTCTGAGATATATTAATGTTCTACTTTCAGTTCCCAATAAAGGCGCACTATCACACTATTTAGTACTAGTGTAGTTAAATAGCGATGTGAAAAATATTTGAGTCGGTTTACGCATTACACTTCTGGCAAAATATTCTACTTTACAGATTTGAACATCGTTGAAAGTTAAATTAGCTTTTCCTTAAAATGTTGGAAAAATTTTAGCATTAAGCTGCTTAACTACATTATTTTAAAGGGCTTTATTATTGCACTAGAGGGGTTATTAACATAAATTGATTACAGGAACTGAAAAAAGTATCATTTCATGCGGGAGATAAGGCTTATTGTAATAATAGTGGGTTTTATTTTGTATATGAAGGAAGTAAGATTTTCTTTATAATTTTATTTTTTTGTTTAATGTAAACTTAATTAGCAGGTCGGCAGAGTTAATTTTCTTATATTGTATTCTTTTAGTAGTACCCATTTATCACCACAGCCATTAGCCGGTAGTCGTTTGTCACCCTTAGCTGGACAACCATTATATCATCAGAGTGAATTATATAGACGTCAAGCTGCTGTCTACGTTACAACTACACAGCCTGCTTATCTTCCTCCCACGCATCAGGTTCCTGCCTTCACTACTGGGTAAGTTATTTATTTATATTAAGAGTAATTTATGTATAAACTTTTTGTTTTAAACAGGATGAGCAACTTAAAACCGATACTAGCCGGCTTGAATTGCAGTATTCAAGTGCTACCTTTTAACACTGCTACCATCATTGCTAACATCACTACTGATTATGTATGTTACTTCTGTCATCTAATTTTGTCAGTTTTAAACTATCACCCAAGAGTACCATACAATTTTCAAAGAATTCTATGCTCGATTAATAGATTGTAAAAAGAGTACAGAATCTCCAGCAAGATAGAATGTGTCGCATAACATGAGTTCATGCAGCTTTTACAAAACAATGAACTAGCACCAGAAAGAGGATAGGAGAGGGGGCCTCTGCAATCTTCAGATTTATCTTGTTATACTTTTTTCCTTTGGAGCTAAAACCTTTGCTAATATATGTACTGAATTGAATTTAATTAAGTTTTTATTTAATTCGTAAAATGTTACACGCCTCAACTTAGCAGTTCTGTTCTAAGTTGCTCACCCGGTGCGTAAATATATATATTTATGTGTGTGTATGTATCTGTATTTCTTTAAGTTAGTATAATTTCAATTGATATTGTTGTGAGTTTTTGTGTAAGTACTGACAGGATCAAATAGCAAATAATATTGGTATATCTTATGTGCTTGCCTATCTACACCAATTGTTTAATTAAATTTGTTTTTTTTTTTTTTTCCAGGCGAGCTCTACCACCACCAGCCCACCATGCATCGGCACGTCCTTTATTAGCTACTCATCCGTCTCATCCATTGCCTGCGCACATGCAACCTGCTGCTGTATTTCCTGCTCATCCTCAAGTAGCCGCCTCTTATGGATATATCAGTCCAGCTAAAACACATCAGTACCATCAGGCTGGACTGTGGTTTACCGAATAAAAAATAACGTAAGTTGATAAATTTATAATTAAGCAACCGCTTTAAAAAAATCTACATATTTTGCATTCAAAAATTTACCCGTAACACATTATTACACTTTTAAAGTTCTGATGTATCAGCATTGTGATTTTTAAATAAGTCGATGGTAGATATCTATGTTAATTATGTTTTAAGATCATTATTATCTGTTGAATTACTATTATATTTGTCAAAACTATGAAGTGAAAAGAACAGAGGAAAATTAAGAGTGATAATAGAATAACAGAAAATTCTTTTGTGTTCCTTACTTGATAATTGTAAGAAGAGAAATGAGTTATCAGACATAACCTATCGTGTTCTGCCGTCAAAACAAAATTATTTTATTTTCATTAAAACTATTTTAACATGTTTTTTACTAAGTTACACTAAAATAATTCCCTCTAGCTAATTATGTGTGAATATTATAAAATTTATTTATGATGGGAAAAGATTTTGGATGAACACAAAAAGAAATGAAAATGTTGGACATGATATACTCTTTCAGTAGATCTAAAAGGCCACTGGTTTAAAATATGAAATACAATCTTTTTTTCTCAATTATTTTACCATGTTATTTAATAGTGTTAACTGATTATTTAATAACTATTATAATAATAATAATAAGCTTATATTTTTAGTGTTTTCAGTAATTATCTTAGTAACTTCAGACTATAACATCCGATTTAGTAATTATGTAAATTATTGACATTGTAATTGCTTTTTTTGTGGTTTAAATTATTTAGTAAGCAGTTGAATTGTACAGGTGTCTAAAAGTAATAGCCTATATATAGAAAACCAGTCATCATAATCCCTTATATGCAACCTCAATCAACTGGAAATATGTCCAAGATTGTTCTGTGTATGCTCTCAACGTTATTAGAATACGCATGTGCAGGCAAGCTCACTCATAAGTAGTAGTCAGTCAAGATGTGGATCCCGCAACAGAAGATTCAGTGTGTGCTCTGATTAGCGGAGTTTCAATCAGTTACGTGACTTCAACGACTTGTATGAACTGAATGGAGTATCATTCATCATACATCCAAGTCTATTCATCAGTGGGATATGACTTTAAGAGAGATTGTAAGTTTGGGTTTCACAAATGGGAAGTTTCAGTTAGTGACGAGACTCGATCGTGTATGTGATGCATTTACTGCCAGTCCTGGGAAAGTCAATTATACCAGCTAGTCATGAACTGCAAATGCCCCATTCCATTGTTCACTACATTGTTAATAAGCCACTCTATTTGCAAGTATACAAGTGACAACTCCTAAATCACATTAAACTAAATGATCACCACCTTTAATATCAATTTGCTACAGAGATAATGAACTGTGTTAAAACAATCCTAATTATCTTGGTACATTTTTTAATAATGAGGAAACTTTTCGTATGTGCGGGAAAGTTAACAAACACAACTGATGAATTTGAGGTTCTGAAAATCCCCATACAGTAATCGAAAATGAAAGGGACACACTGAAAGTCCAGTGTCCGATTAGGACTGCACAAAAATCGTATCATTGTTCCGTTTCTTAAGACTCACATTGTTCCGTTGTGACAGAACACACGTACCTCAACATGCTTGAGAACTTTGCTGTTCCTCAGATCCCTGCAAGCTCAGTTTCCAACAAGGTAGTGTGCTCATCATACTTTTGAGATGTTACTGTGTCCTTGAACAACACTTTCCCTGGTTGTTGGATCGAACAAGGAGGTCCAGCTGTATGGCCACCTAGTTATCAGTGCTTTGGACTTTTGCTTGGGGATTTATTAAAAGTAAGATTTGTGTGTACCAGAGAAATGTTCAGGATTTGGACGATTTAAAACAAATAATTGTTGAATGTGTTGGTTTAATAATGTCACAAATGCTGCTAAACACCTGGCAAAAGTTAGATTATCTTCTAGAAATCTACTAAGCTACAAAAGATGCACATATTGAACATGAATAACCTTCATTAAAACTTTGTTAGTTGCTGTATGTATTATTAGAAAAAAATAATTAAATTGTATATACTGGTTCCCTTAATGTAAGCTGTTATTTGTGGATTTCTTTAGCCTGGATAACCTGTATATTTCTTAATAATCAGCGATTTTCTAAATATATTTTGTAAATCTTTTTACATTTTCTGTGGTAAAAATATTTCATTTTTAGTTTTCAAGCAGTAATCACGTAGCTGTAAAGAAAAATATGATGATCAATCAAAGTTTTGGGTGGAGATTTTTTAAATCTTGGCATTTTATGGGCCCCTCTACATGAAAAAAAAAAAAACAGGAAATTCTGGAAAGGTATACGTACGTATGTTGGCCTGTATTTTAATAAAATATCTCCAAACTGCGTGAACATTAAAACTTAATATTTGGCTCGAATATTTTTATATTTAGAGCAGTGGTTGATCCTGTTAAATTTTCCCTTTGAATAAAAAATTTGGGTAAAATAAGAATTGTAGAAGTAGAAAAAGGAAAAAAGTTTAATCAGGCCTAGACACAAGAGCATTATGACTTGCTCCAAGTCACATCGCTCATGTATCTATTATTACTGTAAGAGAACTCATTCTGAACTATATCATACCCAAAAATAGGAACATTGTCTAGATGTCCTGATTTGTTCACATGTGATCTTTTTATTTAAGGTTTACTCAAAAGCAAGATGTATGCTGAGCGACCACAGTCATTAGCAAAAATAAAATTAAGAAGTTGCACAGATTTCACCAACCATTAATCGAATAATGGAAGATTTCTGATTAGAAAGACTATAAAAGTGTGTAGATCGTAATTGTGCCCACCTGTCAAGCTTTATTTAAAAAAATAAAATAAAATTGCATTTCTTACTTAATAGAAAATTGCAGAAACATTCATGTTAAAGTAAAAATTATTTAATACAATAGTTATTTAAATAAAGACTTAATTAAATACAAGAGTTTTAAATTACCCCCACTTCTCTGATATACTTTACATTTGTACAAGCAGTAACTAATCCGATTCCTATATCATCCAAAAAAAGGATGAATGAAGTTTAAGTGAAAATGAAGGGTTGATCAATCCCCAAAAGAGACTGCCTTTAATCAGGAGGGTAGTTATATCTTCTGAAATTACTGTTACTACTCCAAATTTTACTATTCTTCTTCAGTGATGCTGCAGCTGAAATTGAATTCTTTCCTGCCACTATCCATCATGTACCATTCTCTTCAGTTCCTCATATAAAGAAAGGAGGATTATGATGCTACTTTTGCATTATTATCCACCCACCTCATTTTTATCTTTGTTTTCTTTTAGTTCATATCTTCTATATACTGCCCCTAATGTAACATACTGTACTACAAATTGTGAAAATATTTTCACATTGATATTAAATTTGAACTGATGTAATTTTTTTTTTTCTTAATTAAGAAATGTTTTGATAGCAAAAATGTGCTTTATCAACCAGTTAAAACCATATATAAAACTAAGTTAAAATTTGTTAAAATAGCTTTTGTTTCTATTTTAATTACTTCAGCATTATTTTGTGTCTTTTTTTATATAGAATCTATAAAAAAATATGTTATAATTTGTTTTGATTGATTCATTACTTCTTTTGTTTAAATAGGCTTGATTAAATATTTGTTTTTTTTCTTTGTGTAATTCTTTATTACCCAGGTATTTTTAGTCAAATGGTTGTAGTATAATCTTTTTGTTGCCTAATGGCCTTCCAGATGCTTTTTTTTTTCACTATGTAATTTTGATGTTTGTATATGGGATTATGATGGGATGGAGGTTTTGTAATGTATGAAAAATGCCAGCCTTTCTGGAATTCAAAATCGAGACCTTCCAAATAAAAGCCTGAGACACTGTTTCTCCACTTCAAAGTCACCACAGCTGTAGAGAATGAAAGTGCAAAATGTATAATAAATTATCAATATTCATTCTCTGTTTATTAATAGGCTAGATGACAGTAAGGGAAAACCTGATAGAATTTTGTTTTCTACAATTAGTCTTAATCCAAAAGTATTGAAAATGAACCTGATTTGTTAATTTAAGATTATTTAATATTTTCAAGAAATAAATAAGTAAAAATAAAGCCCGTGAGCATATGACATCTTGTTTTGCAAAACATCAGATTGTAGTTTACAGTGATCTATGTGATTTGTTAATTTTGTGCTCTATAACCCTTTTTTTCGCGTGTTATACAATTTTCTGTAATAGTACGACGTCTATAACAAGTCTTTGCAATGGAAAGTTTGGTTAGATTATATTTATAGTTTTATTTATTTTCTTATTTCAATTTAGCGTTTCAGTGGCGCCATCTAAGAACTAACTGCTAATTATTGGTCGACAGGCTATTAAGTGGGCATATAACAGAATTTGACTGTATTTTTTTTGAGGTTAGTTGTCAGAAGAAAAACGTACCTCATTATTATGTAGTTATAATAATGGCTAAATTTGATTTTAGGCCCTTAAGAGCATCATATTGGGATGATGCTGTAAGCTATGTGCAGCTAAAGCGTGGTGGCAAAATATATATCGGAACATAAAGTTTGTGTGAAATTGTGTACGGTTTGTTAAATAAACATGTATACAGTTAAATAAATAATTTATATGGAGTTTTAATGGTAGTACTTTTACACTAAAAAGTACTTGTAAAACAAGTACTTTTTAGTACACTAAAAAGTACTTGTAAAACTTGGAATTCATTTTAAAGTTAGTAGTTTTCAAAACACCTGAAACAGTCCACTAAACATCTGATTGTTTTGTAAGACATGATGTCGTATGAGAGGCCATGACAGTTTGGAGCATTGTAGCAGGAAAATTTTAACTGGTTTATAAAAATACAAAATAAATCGTGTAAATGATCGTTTGTGTGTTATAATGTTTTTATTTTAATAAAATAGACCATGAGGCATAATATAAACTGGTTTCTCAAAAACAGTCAACTAGCCTTATTATATTTAGTGTCCATATTGACATAGATAATACTGCTAAAAGGTTTATTCAGAGAGTTCTTAGCCTGACAAAGAAAAACGCAAAATCTTTCAGAATTTTATTTTTCAATCTAATCACCTTTTGTTCAATGTGACTTTCCAACTACTTAATAGCCTCAATGAAGACAAGTAGTTTTCTCAACTTTGACCTCCTCATTTGAATAGAATCTTTGTCTTTTGAGCCATTTCCTTAGCTTTGGGAAAAGGAAATAATTGCTGGTTGCCAAATCTGGCGAATACCACGCATGTGGAAACATTTAAGAGTAGGTCTTGGAGTAGCAACAATCCAAGACATGTGCTGGCATAGTTATCATGGTGAAAAGAACTTTTCTTTTGGCCAGATGTGAATGTTTAGCCTGAATAGGACAATCGGTCCATAGTGAAGCATAATACACCCCGGTGACGGTCCTACCTTTTTCCAGGTAGTCTATGAGCACCAAACCACTAGAATCCCAAAAACTGTTCTAAAGAAGTTATGATTTTCCTACAGATCAAAAAAATGTTGCCTTTTTTTGCGAACTTTCACTGTTCCCATTCTCTGTTTGATCTTTGACATGTGATAGTGAATCTGTGTTTCATCTACTGCTGTAAAATATCAAAGAAACTCAGCGAAATCATGTTTAAATAAATCTAAACACCCGTGGAGGTGTTCAGTCAAATGTGTTCTTGATCAACCTTTAACAAACAAGGGACCCGTTGAACAGAAAGCTTTTTCATTCTAAAACATTATGTAAAATGTATCAAACACAATCTATCAACATGTTTACATTGTCACCAAGCTAGTGTACCTTCAGTCAGTGATAATTTAATACAGTCTTGTGAATTTTGTGCTGATTTCATTGGTTGTAACAGTTTTTGGGTGTCTTGATGATTGTCACCATGTTTAAATTCAACATCGCACTCGTTTACCACTGAAAACAAAGGAAAATAATACCTTTAAAGTCAATCTTAACTCTTTTTACAAGAGGTTATCTCTGAAGTAAAGACCGTTTCATTGTAAAAAAATTTGTTCTGAAAACTTTATAAATATTTTTTATTTCTCTTAAACTACATTCCTTATACTACTTCTCTGTATAATCGCCACGTGAATTAAGATTTTTATTGTAGCGATACACCAGCTTCAATATACCCTTGTTTTCAGTCAGCCACCCACATCGCCAGTTTTGAATGGCATGTTGTAACTTACATAGAGTTTTACAATAGGCTTCTGCATTTATAGTCATTCCACGTGGCATAAAATCATCAGCAGTATGTCAAACCGATCCCAGAAAACTCCAAATGTGAAAACGTCCAAGTGGCTGTGGCTAGACCTTTGTCAGTTTGGTTAGTGATTGAGGATGATGTCATTCCCTTGACTCCCATTTTCTCTCTGGTGTGTAATACGAAATTCATGTTTCATCGCTGGTAACAATCGAATTAAGGAACTCGTCACCTTTTTCTTTGTAGCGCATCAAAAATTCCAAAGCAGATCCCATTCTAATTTTTTTGTGATGTTCTGTTAAGACGTGCAAAAAACCTTTCTGAAGCCTTAATGGTCATGAACAGTGCGACTGATAAGAGCTCTTGAAACATCAGGAAAAGGAAGGGCCATGTCGGAAATCATTGACTGACAATCTTTTTTGATTTTATCATCGATGTGTTTCATCAAGTCCTCGTTGATTATTAAGGGACTCCCCAAACGTTCTTCATTGTGCACATTAATTCTGTTATTTCTAAACCTTTCACACCATTTCTGGATGTTTCTTTCATTCATTACATTATCATCGTATACAGCAACCAACTGCCTATGAATTTCAGCCGGCTTAACATTTTAATAGTTTAAAAAACGTATGACTCATTTATTTGGCAACATCAGTGTTCCTATTCATTTTATAATGTAATAACTCATCTAATCAAAGATACTAAAACACAACAACTTACATACAACAATGCAGTGTGTACACAGTAGTAGTGTGGTCATGAACGACACAGGTTCACCAACCTTAAGGAGAAAGTTTTCCCAGCGGTCTTTACTTTAGAGATATCCCTCGTATATGTCCATCTGGGTTAACCTTTTAAAACGAAGGACTTTATAACAGTTTGAATTAGGATTTTATTCATTTTTCATAAAATGTCAAAAAGTTGTTTGCTTTATTCGATCACCACAAACAGGTGACTAAATACATTCATCTGAAACTTTGAAGCACACCATGTTAAGGATCATACTTCAGGAAATTATAGTGGTTTGGTCATACTTGTGCCGTTTCTGTGTCAGGCCAAAAACTTTCTGAACGATCCTGATAATGATCAATTTCTTATTTATTTTTAAATGCCTTTTCCTTGTTTGCGATTAACTTATTGTTTTTCTTTTTTCAGGTACTATTTTATCAACAAGATATAATACTACTACTACTACTACTATTACTATATATATATATATATATATATATATATATATATATATATATTTGTATGTACTATTAATGTAAAAAAATTACATTTATTATGTATGTGTTATAATAAAAATTTCTTTCATATAATTAACTTACTGTTTAGTACAATATAGTGCAAATGGCTATATTTTCTTGAAAGAAAAGAAAAAAGGTGTTACGAAAAACTAAAAAAAAAAAGGAAATTCAGGTCTAAATAGTCAATCTTATGTAAATAATAACAGTAATATCATATTTATTACTTTAAACGATTATTATTGTTATTATTTTTATGTTTTTAATTAATTATTAATTATTTGTGAGTTAATTGATTCGATAAATTTTATTGATTATTGATTATAAAATATGAGTTAAATTGATGTACATTGATTGAATATTTATATTAAAATAATGATCTTACATTAATTGATGTATAATCAATTAATGTTACATGTTATGTTATTGATCTTACATTAATTGATTGACTTATTAAAAAAAAAAAGTGAAGTTTATAAATTTTTCTTTGATGCAATATTTACTATATATTTTTGGCTTGTGATGCGAACTGGTGGTGACCTTTAGTATCAGTTCCTAACTAAGAAATTGAAAAAAAAGAGGATATCCTGTATTGTTTATATTCAGCGATCGTTGGCAGAAACAAATCTATTAATACTTTTACAGCAAAACTTTCTGTCGATTGATTAACCAGAACGAAAAAAAATTATATATGTAATTATTAGTTGCATCACAGATTATTTTCATGTAACACTGTAAAGATATTTACAAAATTGTAAATGGATTGGAAATTTTATATAGTAAATAACAGTATCTAATGTGTCATTTAATTGTAATTTTTTTAACGTGTTTAATTTAACCAATTCTAAGGGTTAAACATGGCTTTAGCTAGGTATTGGCTTGTTATCCTCAAATCCTTGAAATTTTTATAACGAAAATACTACATTGAAAATTTGTGTAATTTATTGTCCTGTACGATACATTCAAAGTAACTTAAAAAACATTAATCAGATAGTTAACTTATTGATTAATTATTATGTTAGGTCAAATTATGTAATTAGTAACTGACAATTTTTGAAGATCATCATCATTTGTTAATATCACTTGCCATAAAATATAACTGTGTTTAAATGGAATGTAACATTATCAAATTAAGATTTTTTTTGAAGACTACATATTTACATTATATATGTAATAATATGCACATTTGAGAATATTGAACGATGTTAGTTCTAAAAATGTTAGAACATTTTATTATTATTAATTATATTATTGTTATTTGTATTATTATTAGTACTACTAGATTAATTTTTACTATTACTGTTTATGTTTACTTCCTTTTTTCTTTTATTTTTTGCTTTTTATAATATTATTATCGTTATAAAACATCGCATTTTTTAAAAATTAATAATTAATATAATTAGGTAGTGATGTGTTTGTTATAGTTGACATTGTGAGTGTAATTATTTTGACAATTATTATTAATTTAAAATTTAGATACTAATTATTTATTTCCTATTGGATTGTATATCAATTAATTAAGTTGTTCTCGTATTTATGTCTAGATTTTTGTTTTATTGAGGAATGAAAGAATAAGAAATATTATATTATTTCAGTTTTTTTATACCAAATATTTTATAGACATTTTGAATATAAAAAAATAATTATTAAAATTACCCACGTATGGATGAACAGAGGATGGATTTTAAAAATATTATATGTATATATGTTTATTATACTCTTATAAGATTATATAATTAATTATACTTTTACGATTAATAAATAAGGTTTGTTTTTAAAAATAATTTTATTGTAATAATATTTATAATATAATAAACAATGCAGTATTTTGTTATAATTTTTTTTGTAATGTTTTATTCCCTTTTAAGTAGAATCGACTGCAAATATTTGCTTTCAAAAATGTTCCAAGGCCTACTTCATAAATTAATCGGGAACAAAGATTTTCTTTTAATAACTATTATCTGCAAGAAATTTTCGTTTTGTTTTAATTTTTGTTTTATTTACTTTTTCATATACTATCTGTTCAGTACTAGATAAATAAGTAGATAGGTTATAAATATTTTAGCGATTATTGCTTTTGTAGCTTTGAGGGAAACATTAATTTTAATTATTTTTCTTTTTTAATTACACTTATATAAATATATTAGACAGATGTTTTTTCTTATTTATTATGTATTTACTACATATGTATTGAATTTAATACATACTGCTATGCACAATCTTCTCTTTTGTTTCTATTTGCAGTTGGGATTTTGAATTTCAGAATAGTCATTTAGTTGTATAGCATTGATATTCTAAACAAGAGGTTGTTTATTTGAATCCAGTTCGGATTATAATTTTTTTTAATAATAATAAACTCTCCGACTAACCCGAGTATAATTGATATCTCATTTTAAGCAATTAGGAAAGTTTAATGAAATTATTTTAAGCGAGGAGCCTGCAATATTATCATACCATTTTTACACTATCGGTTGTGAGATGATCGGTTTTGCTGCTTTGCCTCTATATTTTTCTACAGGATAAATTTGATAATACGGATAACATTAATGTTTTTAAGTCGTAATTTATATATCGCATCATTTTACTAGTATTTATCTAAGCAAGTTTGCATATTTATAGAATGGATATTATCCCTCATTTCCCATTATGGATAATGTGGAAAATTTATCGCTTTCTGGGAATTCATCTGGAAAGTAAAGAGAGATTTTGTATACGGCTGGCTTAATCGGCATTAACCTGTTTTATTCCGTACTGATAGATTTGAAAAGAATTTTATTTTTTATTTAAAATGATGAAGTATGGGTTATTCTATATATCAACAAAACATAAATTCTTCACGGTATAATAATTCTTCTAGTTATTAAATATCATTTATGTACTATTTTCCCTTTATCTTATCTTTCCTTATATTTTTATATTTTATATATACTGAAAGAAATTATACATTCAGCTTCCTGAAGATTGAATAGGTGTAGTTTTAACGTATCACCCTCCACTACCAACAAACAGCAAGTTGCATTTAAAGATTATTTGAGATTAAAAATTTCAGAATAGTAAATTAAGTATTCAATAAACATATGAAATTTATAATTCTAAGAATACGATTAGATATTTCTGACGTAATAAACGGCAGCTCTTAAAGAATAAAATTCTCAATATATATTTGCCGCTTTGGTAGTAGATATGACTGCTATAAGCCAACAGCATGTGTTTTCAGAGTTAAATGTTAGCTTCTTTGTTTATTTTTCAGAGATATAAGTGTCATGATTAATGTTCTTATTAATAATTATCACAGTTTCTTTTTTTTTTTATTAAAAATTGTTTTTGTATAAAAAAATTTTGTACTCTAACTTAAGCATAAAATTGATTTATTTTTCAGTAAATGCTTCATGAATATTCCAGTAATTTTTAAATCTTTTAAATTAATTATTAAAATTTCAGTAACGTGTCTGGTTTTTTTTATATTATTCGTTTAATATTAATTAGCAAAAATTATTTAGAATGATTTTTTTCTGAACAGAATGTATTAATCTAAATGGAGATTTTTGTTTTAAATGTAATTTAATTATTTTAACTTTCCTTTATTTTTTTAATATGTATACAGTATACTGCATTGGATATAATTTTATTTGTTTATCTGTGGTGTTGCATAACCTCAATTCTATATAATATAGTAATCGTATCATCATTTGATTGTATTATGTGCATTATTAATGTATAATATTGCATTACACATTTTATTATATTATGACGAAGCGTTTGTTTATTTTTTTTATCTTATTTTTTTCAGCTTCTTTTTTTTATATTTAGTGCCCTTGTATTTTTATTTAATTGCTATGTTTTCTTCATATAAGTAGTTAAATAAAGTGAACAACATAACATATTTATACTATGATTTATATAATTTGGTTCTATATTATGAAATTAATTCACCTTTTCATTTTATCAAAAAAGAAAAAGCATTTTTATTGTGAATTTGAAGAAAAAGTAAGTTAATTTTTACTTTTAATTTTAACTATTGTTGTGGATATTTTTTAATGAATTTCTATGGTGTTTCCTAACTAATGTTTTTTTTTTTTTTTTACTGTTTTTTTAGTTGGCTTTCACTTTAATCTTAAAAATAAATAAGGTTAGCCAATAAACTGTTTTGTAATGTGCATCATTAGCTGGGAAACAAGGGAAAGGAGTCCTCCCCTTTTGAAGAAAGAAATTGGCCTAATTTTGAAATTTATTTACTTATTTATATATATTTTTTTTTTTTTAAACCGTTGTGATGTAAAAAAATGTTAGCAGTATAACAATGTGTAAATGTGATTTATTGTAGGGTTTTTCTTTTGTTTTTTGATATTTCCCTGTAAAAATATGTATCTAATGATGCCCATAGTGTTATATTTGTAAAAGTCTCCATAATTAATGTTTTCTTAGTTGTAAAAAACACTTAAGGCAAACAAAAAAAAAAGAATGACTTTATTTTTACAAAAATAATTATTAATTTATTTTATTTTTTATCGGAAGCTAAATTCATTTTAATAATATTTTATTGTAATTTGTTAATATTTATTGATATTTTACTATTTATAGATTTTAGTTTCAGTTAATTTTGACAGTGTTTTATTTTAAAAATTATATGTTTTAGCTTATATTTTTAATTTCCTTATATTTCCTAGTTATTGTTAATTAATTTTGGTGAATATCATCAGTTTTTATCCCTATGTGAAAAATTTAGAATTACACTGTAAAATTTCTTAGTTTTTTTTTTTTTTTTTTTGTTATATTTATTGAAAAGATTTAAATACATCAAATAATCTATTGGATTTTATTTTATTTTATTATTTTTTTTTTTAGTATTTTACTTCAGCATAAAATTAAATTTTTGTGTGATATTAATTATAATAATTAATGAGAATATTATAAATATAATTTTATATTTGCATAAACAAGAATGTATTTTAATTTAAATATAATTAATATAATATATATACCATGCCGCATTTAGTATGTAAGTTCATTGTACAGTTTGAAAAATGTTGACTGATTAAATTGCTTATATAGCTAATATAAGTAAACAATTATAGAATCAACTTTTATGTGAAAAGTAAATAGCTTTTTTATTTATTCCTCTATAAAACCAAAATTACTGTTGATAAAATATTAATGTTATGGTTTTCTTACCGTGCATGGTGTTTTGTTTGTTTGATTAATTATTTATTAATAAATTTCATTTTTATTCGATTATAAAAAAATTGAAATAAAATAAAACTATGTTTGAAAATTGATGTTTTATTTTTTAGCAATGGCAAGAATGTTTGCCTTAATTTTTGCTTTTATAATGAATAAAAATAACCTTAAATAAAATAAAATATCTATTAAATATATTTATATGTGATTAATTAATCAATCTCATAAAAGTAATCAATAAATGTGCCTGTGTGTAATTTTAATGTTTTTTTTTTTTTTATAAATATTACATTGCTTTATTTTTAAGAAGTTCATTATTATTTACTTATAAAAATTTGTCTGAAATGTTTTAACATTATGAAATATTAATAGTATGTCTATAATTAAAGTTATATTTGGTATAATTATTATTAGTTTTTTGTTTTCTTTTAAGTTTTCATGTTTATTATTATAAAACTTCAGTTTCATCTTGTTTATCTTTATTATAGATTTTTAAAGTTGAGATAATCATTAAATAAAATCTCCTACATCTCTATGATTCTTTAAGGATTAACTGATATAAACTTTTATATTTATTTTATCAGCGATATCTTGATCGTTGTATTGTTTTAATATTATTATGAGAGAGGTAATGTAAAAAAGGAATATCTTAAAGATACTGATTCATGTTTAATTAATAGTTAACTAGTCATATCTCATTTTTTTATATAAAAGTATTCTGTGAAATTTGAAAACAAATAGAATCGGTTTCATAATTTCTTGTGATCTTTGTTCCTAATCTAGCTGTTATCACCTATGCTGTCGACGGCATGTTTCTATCAATTTTATCCTTCATTTTAATGTTACAGCAGCTAGTAATAAATGAACAAATATTTTGATAACGGGGTAAGTAGGTTAACATTTTTATTATAGAAACTTGAAAAAACATAATATACGTCCATATAATTTTCCCCCGTTATTAAAATTTCATCTATACCAAATTCTTTACTGTCGTGTACTATAGGAGATATGTATATTGTAAATTAGAAACAAGTTATCAAGTATATTAGTACTAGCAGGTATTCTCACTTTAATTAAACTTTTTTTTTCTATAAATTTACAGAAAGTGATGCATAAAAGAAAAAATTTGTAAATTATTATTATTATTAATAATAATTATGAGAAGGTTAGTCATAAGTGTTTTTGTCGGTAAGATAATGAAAGTTAAAATTAAGTTTCTGATTTTTATCATCATTTTCTGTTACATATAATTCATCATATTCTATTACATATAAAAAAGATTGTAATGATTCTTAATTAATTTTGAAAGTTTGTAAAGAAAATTTTCAGACAGATTTTTATCAATTAATTTATGTTTTCATTATATTTAACTAAATATATATATGTATATTTTTTTTTTTTTTTTTACTTTCAAAAATATATATTATAATTTTATTACATGTAAGATGAGAGACTGATTATAAAAAATAAATAAAAAAGTATGTATTATATGAATACAATTTACTAAATAATAATGTATAATTTAACATATTTATTTCATCTTGTAATATAGTAATTGTAGATTAATATAGAAGTTTTAACTTTTTAATTAATTTAAAAGAAAAAAGCAAAAATAGACATGAAAGTTTTATTTTTAAGTGTAGTAAATATATATGTATTTTACTGAGATCTTATTTAGCGTATAATACATTATTACTTAATATGTATGTAAGATATTGGATGAAAACTTAACCTTGGAGTAATACATAACTGATATTTTTTTTTGTGGTGGCGGAAGTCTTCACTTGAGTCAGTCAATTACTAGTGACTAATCTTCTCCCCACTTAATAAAATTATTTATTAGTTCTCACGGTCAAGGCTTGAGCAATATCTTATGTATTGTAATAGTGTATATAAATTTCAAATTTATACTTTTTAATCTTTTTTTTCCATTAATTTTTATTACTATTGTATATAGGTAGAAGATTATTAATTATGTATTTAGTTCTGGTTTTATGATATTTTATTATTATTTCAACTACATTTTATTATACATGATAATATATTAAAATACAATATAGATATTTTATTATAAATTGGTGTGCGATTGATTTTTATGACTTATTTCTTAATTTTATTTTAATTAATGATATTTTTTATTATTGTTTTTTTAATATTACTTCTTTTTTTTTAAGAATTGTAGTTTTTGGTTTCAGGGGTACTTTATATGTATAATGTATGTATATATAAATATTATAAAATATATATAATTTTAGTTTATCCTTTAATATATTATTATTACTATTATAATCAAATTGCACTGTTTTTAATTGTTATTTTATTAATTTTTTGTGGGTGAAGTTTACTAATTGTTAAAAGTATTCTTTTCTTATTTGAAATATGATTATCATCTTTTTAAATGTATTTTATTAGGTTTTAATATATTTTTGTGTTCTTTTAGTAAACAACCTCTACTAGTTCATTATAGAGTAGTTTTTTAATTTAGTCATGATGTTTTTATTTATTTATTTTTTTTTGTTCAATATATTTCACAATTAAATGAGTTAAAAACTTTTTTTTTATGAGTAACTACATTATTTTTATAAGTAAATTATTTATTGTTTTAAATTCTTCTTAACAAATTAATATGAAAAAAAAGGAAATTCATATTAAAATAAGTATGTATTACTTGTCAAGAGTTTAGAAAGCTTACTCTTTGAGCAGATTGAAAATGGACTGATGATTGGCTTCTTGCTATCCACATTTTTTGTGATATAATACAAAACCTTCCCTCTCTGCTGCATCTTCAGCAGTACCAGCACTACTTATGCTAAATAGTGATAATCATACTAGACACCCCAGGTAGAACTGCTGCATGCATCTGTGTGTTTTATGTTTTCTAAACTTTTAAAAGGAAATATTTATATATTTGGATTAAATGAGAATTAGGTTGTTAGTTGTGTTAGCCTTAACCAGAATTTCTCGATGAAACAAGAAAAAGGCTTGCAGTACCAGACGTATTTTATTTGAATAAATTATGAAAAAAATTTATAAATAAGTTGAAAGTATTCCATATACCAGCTCTTATTTTCCTATTATTTTTTTTTGTAATTGAAGTTTTATCTAGAAAATTCACTTTTTAGTTGCATATATCTTGGAGGTTGTAAAATATTTTAGATTTTGTTTCATTTTTCTTACTCTTGGGATTTCAACTTGCACCCCTGGAATCATTCTATTAAAAATATGTAATTTTTGTGCTTTAAACCAATAAAAAAGGTTTGGAGTGATTTTTTCACTCCAAAGGCTCTGATGATTGGGGATTTTCAATCTGGTTAGTTTTTATGGAATTCCAATTCTAATTTAATTTAAACTTAAATAATTTTTAGCCTTATCAGAAATTTTAAACAGATATAGAAGAGGTACTCTGTAAATGTTTATTCTATTTATATTCCATTTGTTTAAACTTAAATAGAAGTATGTTTTGAAGTATGGTTTTGTGTCAAATCAATAAATTTTTTGACTTTTTTCTGGTATTGTCAGATAAAAGAAAAAACTGTCAATTTTATGGATTAAAGTCTTCTGCATTAGTGATAATTCAGAATTTTTATATTTAATTTGCCATTCCAGAAGTTTGTTCAAAATTTATGAATTTTTGCCTCTGGGGTTTCTGTTTGTTTTTTCCTTGGTTAAAGTTAAATCTTCCTGAATATTTTTAATTTTTAATAATACTGAAATTGATTTTATATTGATATGCAATTGTTAGTTACAGCTCAGAAGAACTTAATGAATTTTAAAAATAACAATAATAGTAGGAGGTCATAGTATCATTTTTATATTTTAATTTTTAATTCATTTAGCATTTCATTTTATTTATTTGTTCCTGTATTGTTATTATAATGTATGTATAATTTTATGGTACTCAGTTGTAGTGTTTATAGTAATTGTATGCTGTATCTCCTTTTTTTTGTATTTGGATTATTTTAGTTTTATGCTGTTATGTAAACGTACCATTTTTTCTTCTTTTTTTTTAATGTATGTTTATATGAATATTACATTATTTTGCTGTACTAATTTCTGATTTGCTTATACTTTGCCTATATATTTACATGCCTTACTGGTTTTTTTATAAAATATAAAACATTATATTACTTAAAATAGTTTTAAAGGTGTTAGCGAGTATAAAATAGATAATGTAGTTTAAAAAAAAAAACAGAATTTTTCATCCTATTATTAATTAATTCTATTTTGTAAAGAGTATTCAGTTAAAGATTTCTCATTATAATTTGAATATTATATTGATTTATACATACATTAACTACAAAAATATTAAATCTCATAATGAGGTGTAAAGATGAACGTGAGGTAGTGCAAATAATTTTAAATGACTTTCTAGGTTCCATCATACGACTGGAATTTCATAATGTGAAAAAAGTGAAGCAATACAAATTATAATTAGATACTATTTGTTCACTTACATGTATGATTTCATCTTTATAATTTATGAATATCTATTTATTTTTACTAGCTATATACAATCGATGCAATAATGAAGTGATTCATTCTTCTCTAATATTGAATATAAAATTATAGATTTTTATTATTAGTTCATAAAAATTATATTATTACTCCATTCACAGTTTATAAAATAAAATATTTTACATTAAACTTTTCTTGTTGATAGAAAAGGAAAATTACGTGCTCAGTTAATTTTTATTTGTAGTAGATAAGACCACCATTTGTTTCCAGGCATGCCTGAACATGTTTCAACATATTTAAAAATACACGCTGAAGTACCAAAAAAAGTAATTGCATTTACAAATACAGTTATGTTACTTTTCAAAGTATCCAGAATATGAGGATATCGGTAGACAGATCCTTTCATCACTCCCTATAAATAAAAATCTATAGGTGTAAGACCTGGGGATCTCAATGGCCAAATATGCTTTGAAATGAACCTACGCTTAAAAACTTTGCACTGTGAATTTAGCAAAACATTGGTGATGAACCTACTCTTAAAAACTTTGCACTGTGAATTTATCAAAACATTGGTGATGTGCACTGTCGCTCCATCTTGTAGAAAGTACACACCAACAAGAAGTAAGCTTATAATATTTTAAAACGTATAATCGATAAATAAACTCATTTAGTCGTGAAATTTATTAATTACTTACAAATTATTGCCTCATAAGTAATTAATTAACAAATAAGAACTGTTATCATTTTATTTTTTTAATCACTTATTTAGGTTTTTCATTTATTTTTTTTTATTTTCGTTAAATAATTACTAATTTAATAAATAATGTGTACCATAAATCTATGTAATTATTATTATTACTATTATTATTATTGATTGGCTTGTTATTGTTGTTAAATTAATTAATTAAATACTATTGAAATGTGATGTTTTTCAAATTAGGTTCCAATAAAAAACATGTAGCTTATAGATATTTTAAAATATATAATTAATTAATATATGATATGGTTAATATATAACTTAGTTGGATTTTTGTGTAGTTATTAGATTGTTTTATTGCTATATTATGCATATACATATATATATATATATATATATAGTAATTAGTAGCTGATAGCTTAGATTTGTTTTAAGTCAGTTCTTGGGTAATGCGATAATAACATTCTTAAAAAATTTCATGTTTTAAGAAATTAATTTGTTATTTAATTAAAGATAATGAAGTTACAAGATTTTTTTAAAATGGAATAGAAAAATTTGTTGATTTTTTTATTTTATAATCTTGTTATCCAGATACGGCTTCATTTTTTAAAAAAATTATTTTTTCTTTATCATTGTATAAAAGAAAATGTTTTATTCTGATCACTTGTTACCCCAGTTTGTGTCTGGTTGTTTATGACAGTAAACTACCAAAGACTGCTCAAAAAAAAAATGAGTTACTTCATCAAAAAATAATTTTAGGAAAAACTTGTTTTATGGCTCATTCTTAGAACCTAAATATATTAGAAAAATATCAAAAATTTATTCCAAAATATTAATCTATTTTTGTTGTTAATATTTATTAAACTTCATGTTATTTTATT